>NC_091323.1:21718001-21735501 GCF_038502225.1 Cherax quadricarinatus
AAGAAATATCGTCACCTACAAATCAAATATTCGCAAGACAGATCAGAAACTTGGACAAATACGAAACCAAACGAAATGAGGAACTAACAATTCCATCGAGAAGTCAGATAACAATTGATGCTCAAAACTGAAGTTGTTTTTTTTTTAAGAAGAAAAATCGATAAGGTAAAGGGGCTGCAGCGAGAGGAAATTTACTGAAAGCAGGTGATAAATGAGAAGATGCAATGAGAATTTTCTCTTGAGAAAAATTCATTAGTGAGAAGAAATGTGGACGGCTTTTGCGAAATAGTGAGTGGCTCAGCTGGCTACCGGGCCGCTTATAGGAAAGAATTTGCAGAAGAATTAACGAAGAGCATTAATAACCTGTGTGGGAAAACTATAATTATTTTCTAGGACAAAGATTGAAGAGAAGACGAAGGAAAAGAAGGGGAACAAGGATGATAGTTGTGGTGGTGATGGTGGTAGTAGTTGTAGTAATAGTAATAGCAGTAGTTGTAGTAATAGTAACAGCAGTAGTAGTAGCAATAGAACTAGGAAAAATATCACTAGTAGTAATAACAGTAGTAGTAGTAATAGCAGTAGTAGTAGTAATAGCAATAGTAGTAATAGTATTAGTGATAGCAGTAGCAGTAGTAGTAGTAGTAATAACAGTAGCAGGAGTAATAGTAGCAGTATTCGCTGTAGCAGTAATAGTTGAAGCAATAGTAATGACAGTAGTAGTAATAAAACACTAGTAGTAATAAAAACAGTAGTAGTAGTAGTAATAAAAGCAGCAGCAGTAGTCATAGTTTAACAGAACTGTGACATGATTTTTTTTTTATAACGAAATTATTACATTCTATCAAGAGGTCAACTAGAAGACATTTTCAAGACTCTGTCAATGAGACAGATATTAAGACTGAGGCAGCCATGAAAATTTTCACGGGGAAGCATCGTAGAGGTGACAACTTTTGGCTGGACGAATAAAGACCCCTTCACGCAGCATCAAGGCTCTTGAGTATGCTTCTTGTCCATACAGCCAGCCATTCAAGTCATACTGTCAGCTACTTAGCCAGCCATATAGTAAGTCACTCTGTTAGCTACTCATCCAGCCAGCCAACCACATAGTAAGCCACTTTCATCAGTCCCCCAATCAGCTAAACTGAATGCACATTGTCAACAAACCAGCTATCAAGCCAACTAACTACCCAACGACTTAGATAACTACTTAGCCACCCTTTCAGGCACGTAAGCAGTTATCCATCCTAACTACCAGCTATTCTCCCTAACTACCTATACTACACTAGTTACAACGTGTTACTAATTCTCCCCTAAACTTTCCTGACTCGGTGATCGGAAGAGGAAGAGGGGAAGGAGAGAGGAGAGAGGGAAAGGGGAAACTGAGAGGAGTGAACGAACAGAATGAAAAATAGGAAGGGAAGGAGTAGGAAGAAGAGAGAAGGGCATAGGTAGAAAGTCTGTGAATCTGGTCACACTGTATAAATACTAGGGTACCTAGCAATAAGTGTACTCACCTATTTGTGGTTGCAGGGGTCGATTCACAGCTCCTGGCCCCGCCTCTTCGCTGATTGCTACTAGGTCCTCTCTCTCCCTGCCCCATGAGCTCTATCATACCTCGCCTTAAAACTATGTATGGTTCCTGCCTCCACTACATCACTTTCTAGGCTATTCCATGGCCTGACTACTCTATGACTGAAGAAATACTTCCTAACATCCCTTTGATTCATCTGAGTCTTCAACTTCCAATTGTGACCTCTTGTGTCTGTGTCCCATCTCTGGAACATCCCGTCTTTGTCCACCTCGTCTATTCCGCGCAGTATTTTATATGTCGTTATCATGTCTCCCCTGACCCTCCTGTCCTCCAGTGTCGTCAGGCCGATTTCCCTCAACCTTTCTTCATAGGACAATCCCCGTAGCTCTGGGACTAGTCTTGTTGCAAACCTTTGCACTTTCTCTAATTTCTTGACGTGCTTGACTAGGTGTGGATTCCAAACTGGTGCTGCATACTCCAGTATGGGCCTGACGTAGATGGTATACAGAGTCTTAAACGACTCCTTACTGAGGTATCGGAACGCTATCCGTAGGTTTGCCAGGCGCCCGTATGCTGCAGCAGTTATCTGATTGATGTGCGCCTCAGGAGATATGCTCGGTGTTATACTCACCCCCAGATCTTTTTCCTTGAGTGAGGTTTGCAGTCTTTGGCCATCTAAACTATATTGTGTCTGCAGTCTTCTTTGCCCTTCCCCAATCTTTATGACTTTGCATTTGGCAGGGTTAAATTCAAGGAGCCAGTTGCTGGACCAGGCTTGTAGCCTGTCCAGGTCTCTTTGTAGTCCTGCCTGATCCTCGTCCGATTTGATTCTTCTCATTAACTTCACATCATCTGCAAACAAGGACACTTCTGAGTCTATCCCTTCCGTTATGTCGTTCACATATACCAAGAACAGCACAGGTCCTAGGACTGACCCCTGTGGAACCCCGCTTGTCACAGGCGCCCACTCTGACACCTCGTCGCGTACCATGACTCGTTGTTGCCTCCCTGTCAGATATTCTCTGATCCATTGCAGTGCCTTTCCTGTTATGTGTGCCTGGTCCTCTAGCTTTTGCAGTAACCTCTTGTGAGGAACTGTGTCGAAGGCCTTCTTGCAGTCCAAAAATATGCAGTCGATCCACCCCTCTCTCTCTTGTCTTACTTCTGTCACCTTGTCATAAAACTCTAGTAGGTTTGTGACACAGGATTTTCCTTCCCTGAAACCGTGCTGGTTGTCAATTATACACTTGTTTCTTTCCAGGTGCCCCACCACTCTCCTCCTGATGATCTTCTCCATGACCTTGCATACTATACACGTTAGTGATACAGGTCTGTAGTTTAGTGCCTCATGTCTGTCTCCCTTTTTAAAAATTGGGACTACATTTGCCATTTTCCATACCTCAGGGAGTTGCCCAGTTTCAAATGATGTGTTGAAGATCTTTGTTAATGGCTCACACAATATTTCTGCTCCCTCTTTAAGGACCCATGGAGAGATGTTGTCTGGTCCCACCGCCTTTGAGGTGTCAAGTTCGCATAGCAGCTTCTTCACCTCCTCCTTGGTTATATGTACCTCATCCAGCACTTGCTGGTGTGCCCCCCTGTTCTGATTTCTTGGAGTCCTACTGGTTTCCACTGTAAATACCTCTTTAAATCTTGTGTTGAGCTCCTGACAAACCTCTCGGTCGTTTCTTGTGAATTCCCCATCACCCTTCCTCAGTCTGATTACCTGGTCCTTGACTGTTGTTTTCCTCCTGATGTGGCTGTACAACAGCTTCGGGTCAGTCTTTACTTTTGATGCTATGTCATTTTCATATTGTCTCTGAGCCTCCCTTCTTATCTGTGCATATTCGTTTCTGGCTCTTCGGCTGATTTCTTTATTTTCCTGAGTTCTCTGTCTTCTGTACCTTTTCCATTCTCTAGTACACCTAGTTTTTGCCTCCCTACACCTTTGGGTGAACCAAGGACTCGTTCTGTTCTTCCCATTATTTCTGTTTCCCTTGGGAACAAACCTCTCCTCTGCCTCCTTGCATTTTGTTGCTACATAGTCCATCATTTCTTGTACTGGTTTTCCTGTCAGTTCCCTCTCCCACTGAATGTCTTGAAGGAAGTTCCTCATGCCTGAGTAGTTCCCCCTTTCGTAGTTTGGTTTTTCCCAGCCTATTCCTGCTACTCTCTCCACTTGGAGCTCAACTATGTAGTCGAAGCACAGAACCACATGATCACTAGCTCCCAGGGGCCTTTCATACATGATACCCTCGATGTCCGAACTATTCATGGTGAATACAAGGTCCAACCTTGCTGGTTCATCCTCTCCTCTCTCTCTGGTAGTGGCTCTAACATGTTGATGCATGAGGTTTTCCAGTACCACATCCATCATCTTGGCTCTCCATGTTTCGGGACCCCCATGGGGCTCCAGGTTTTCCCAGTCAATCTCCTTGTGATTGAAATCACCCATAACTAGTAACTTTGCTCCGCCCATGTGTGCTCTCCTGGCCACCTCGGCTAGTGTGTCGATCATTGCTCTGTTGCTCTCATCGTATTCTTCTCTTGGCCTCCTGCAGTTCTGTGGTGGGTTGTACATTACTGCAATTATCACCTTATGTCCCTCAGACTGGATTGTTCCTACTAAGTAGTCCCTTTCGCCCGTGCCATCCATTCCTTCCATTTTCTCAAAACCCCACTGGTTTTTAATGAGCAGTGCAACTCCTCCTCCCCCTCTCCTCCCTCTGTCTTTCCTGAGGATTTGATATCCGGATGGAAAGATTGAATCTGTTATTATTCTGGTGAGTTTTGTTTCTGTGAGTGCTATTATGTCTGGGGATGTCTCTTTGATTCTTTCGTGTCACTCCTCATACTTGTTTGTTATTCCATCTGCATTTGTATACCACACCTTCAACTTCTTTTCTAAGACTGTGGTCTGGGAGGTATATTGGGGTTGGTATATTGGGTATATTGGGTTGTGTGTGTTTGTGTGTGTGTGTGTTTGTGTGTGTGTGTGTGTATGAGTGTGTGTGTGTGTGTGTATGAGTGTGTGTGTGTATGAGTGTGTGTGTGTGTGTGTGTATGAGTGTGTGTGTGTGTGTATGAGTGTGTGTGTGTATGAGTGTATGTGCATGTGTGCGTATGAGTTTGTGTATGTGTGTGTGTGTACTCACCTATTTGTACTCACCTATTTGTGGTTGTAGGGGTCGAGTCCTAGCTCCTGGCCCCGCCTCTTCACCGGTTGCTACTAGGCCCTCTCTCTCCCCGCTCCATGAGCTTTATCAAACCTCGTCTTAAAACTGTGTATGGTTCCTGCCTCCACTACGTCATTTTCTAGGCTATTCCACTGCCTTACAACTCTATGACTGAAGAAATACTTCCTACTATCTCTCTGACTCATTTGTGTCTTCAACTTCCAATTGTGGCCTCTTGTTTCTGTGTCCCCTCCCTGGAACATCCTGTCCTTGTCCACCTTGTCTATTCCACGCAGTATTTTATATGTCGTTATCATGTCTCCCCTGACCCTCCTGTCCTCCAGTGTCGTCAGGGCGATTTCCCTTAATCTTTCTTCATAGGACATTCCCCTTAGCTCTGGAACTAACCTTGTTGCAAACCTTTGTACTTTCTCTAGTTTCTTGACGTGCTTTATCAAGTGCGGGTTCCAAACAGGTGCTGCATACTCCAGTATGGGCCTGACATACACGGTGTACAGTGTCTTGAATGATTCCTTACTAAGGTATCGGAATGCTGTTCTCAGGTTTGCCAGGCGCCCATATGCTGCAGCAGTTATCTGATTGATGTGTGCTTCCGGAGACATGCTCGGTGTTATACTCACCCCAAGATCTTTCTCCTTGAGTGAGGTTTGCAGTCTTTGGCCACCTAGCCTATACTCTGTCTGTGGTCTTCTGTGCCCTTCCCCTATCTTCATGACTTTGCATTTGGCAGGATTAAATTCGAGAAGCCATTTGCTGGACCAGGTGTCCAGTCTGTCCAGGTCTCTTTGAAGTCCTGCCTGGTCCTCATCAGATTTAATTCTCCTCATTAACTTCACATCATCTGCAAACAGGGACACTTCTGAGTCTAACCCTTCCGTCATGTCGTTCACATATACCAAAAATAGCACTGGTCCTAGGACCGACCCCTGTGGGACCCCGCTCGTCACAGGTGCCCACTGTGATACATCATTACGTACCATGACTCGTTGTTGCCTCCCTGTCAGGTATTCTCTGATCCATTGCAGTGCCCTTCCTGTTATATGCGCCTGATGCTCTAGCTTCTGCACTAATCTCTTGTGAGGAACTGTGTCAAAGGCCTTCTTGCAGTCCAAGAAGATGCAATCAACCCACCCCTCTCTCTCTTGTCTTACTTCTGTTATTTTATCATAAAACTCCAGAAGGTTTGTGACACAGGATTTGCCTTCCGTGTGTGTGTGTGTGTGTGTGTGTGTGTGTGTGTGTGTGTGTGTGTGTGTGTGTGTGTGTGTGTGTGTGTGTGTGTGTGTATGTGTGTGTGTGTGTGTGTGTGTGTGTGTGTGTGTGTGTGTGTGTGTGTGTGTGTGTGTGTGTGTGTGTGTGTGTGTGTGTGTGTGTGGTGTGAGAGAGAGAGAGAGAAGGGGGGCGAGGCTCAACTAGCTGTACTCATCTTCCTGTGGTTGAGTCTCAGCTCCTGGTCCAGCCTCTTCGCTGGTTTCGGGTCAGATTTGACTTTCGATGCTATGTCGTTTTCATACTGTCGCTGGGCCTCCCTCCTTATCTGCGCATACTCGTTTCTGGCTCTTCTACTAAACTCCTTGTTTTCCTGGGTCCTATGCCTCCTGTACCTTTTCCATTCTCTGTTGCACTTAGTTTTTGCCTCCCTACACCTTCGGGTAAACCAAGGACTCGTTTTGGTCTTCCTATTATTTCTGTTTCCCTTGGGAACAAAACTTTCCTCTGCCTCCTTGCACTTTGTTGCCACATATTCCATCATCTCGTTTACTGATTTTCCTACCATTTCTCTGTCCCACTGAACCTCCTGCAGGAAGTTTCTCATACCTGTGTAGTCCCCCCTTTTATAGTTTGGCCTGTCCCCTTCAGTTCCTGTTACCTTCTCCACTTGTAACTCTACTATATAGTCAAAACTCAGAACCACATGATCGCTAGCTCCAAGGGGCCTCTCGTAAGTGATGTCCTCGATGTCTGAACTGCTCAGGGTGAACACAAGATCCAGTCTTGCTGGCTCATCCTCCCCTCTCTCTCTGGTTGTGTCCCTGACATGTTGATGCATGAGGTTTTCAAGTACCACATCCATCATCTTGGCTCTCCATGTTTCGGGACCCCCATGTGGCTCCAGGTTTTCCCAGTCGATCTCCCTGTGGTTGAAATCGCCCATTACCAGTAACTTTGCTCTGCTCGAGTGAGCTCTTCTTGCCACCTCAGCCAGTGTGTCCACCATTACCCTGTTGTTTTCTTCGTACTCCTCTCTTGGCCTCCTGCAGTTCTGTGGTGGGTTATACATCACTCCAATGACTACTTTATGTTCTCCGGACTGAATTGTACCTACAATGTAGTCTCTTTCTCCAATCATGTCCATGCCTTCCATTTCCTCAAATCCCCATTGGTGTTTTATGAGCAGTGCAACCCCTCCTCCCCCTCTACTCCTTCTATCTTTCCTCAGGATCTGATATCCTGTTGGGAAGATTGTGTCTGTTATTGTCTCAGTGAGTTTTGTTTCTGTGACTGCTATGATGTCTGGGGATTTTTCACTGATTCTTTCATTCCACTCCTCATGTTTATTCGTTATTCCATCCGCGTTTGTGTACCAAACCTTTAGTTTATTTTCTATCATTGTGGTCATGCAAGTATATTGGGGTTGGGGGAGGGAGAGCCTTGGTGGGGGCCTATATGGGGCTGTGGTGTAGGTGGGGTATGTGTTGATGGGGGTGGAGTCAGAATGCCCATAAGGGACAGCTGTTGGGGTGAGGTTTGTGATATGGGGGTTGGTGGCAGAGGGAACAGTGAGTGGGTTGTAGTATAGGTTGCTCAGTTGCGTTGGGAATGTCGCGGGTGGGGTCTTTTGGTGGGAGATTCTGTGGGGTGTGTTTGCCCTTCCTCCTGTGTCTGGGTCCTGCTCATTTTCATTGCTTCTCGTTCCTCCTTGCGTCTCTGTACCCTCTCTTTCAGTGTAGTGTGTGTGTGTGTGTGTGTGTGTGTGTGTGTGTGTGCACTCGCTTACATGTGGTTGCAAGGGTTAAGTCTCGGCTCCTTGCCTCGCCTTTGTTGCCACTAAGTTAACTCTTTCCAGGCTTTGAAAGCCTTATCCTACCTCTTCTTAAACCTATGTACGGATCCTGCCTCTACCACTGACAACTCTAAGGCTGAAAAAATACTTCCTAACATCCCTATGACTCAGTTAAGTTTTCAACTTCCAGTTGTGTCTCCTTGCTCCTGTGTCCCATCTCTGAAACATTCTGACCCTGTCCACCTTGTCAACTCGTCTCGGTATTTTACACGTCATTATCACATCCCCTTATCCCTCCTGTCCTCCAGTCATCAGGTTGTGTGTGTGTGTGTGTGTGTGTGTGTGTGTGTGTGTGTGTGTGTGTGTGTGTGTGTGTGTGTGTGTGTGTGTGTGTGTGTGTGTGTGTGTGTGTGTGTGTGTGTGTGTGTGTGTGTGTGTGTGTGTGTGTGTGTGTGTTTAAATGCCTTTGTAGCACTTGCAAACTCTTCATTTAAATCTATCCATTAGTTTTCTCTTCTGTTTTTAGTGAAACAAAAAATGCTATTATCACTCCGGTATCATTTTCTCCACAAATTATAAACAAAGGAACCTCTTAGTCACATATGGTTATTACTGTGTCTAGAGATGTATCAGATGTGAAAATTTAGATATCCGCGGATGCGGATGTGTATGAGGATGTCTTACTTATTTTGCAGATGTGGATGCATACGCGGATATTTGTTTACAGTAAAATGCAGATGCAGATGTGGATGTAAGAAATTGTGCGGATGTTCCGCGGATGCGGATACCCGATAGAGAGAGAGAGAGAGAGAGAGAGAGAGAGAGAGAGAGAGAGAGAGAGAGAGAGAGAGAGAGAGAGAGAGAGAGAGAGAGAGAGAGAGAGAGAGAAGAGAGAGAGAAGAGAGAGAGAAGAGAGAGAAAGAGAGAGAGAGAGATATCAACAGAACGAGGTGAGGAGTCCACACGCACAACCTGGCTATGGGAAAGAGGTAATTGGCCAGCCCTTTGCTCTGAGCTCGCCACCACCAATTGGAATGCTCTTCTTCAAAGGGATGTTGACGACCAAGTGAAGGCCTTCACTGGACACGTCCTTAATCCACAACAAAAACACATTCCTCACCGGTAATATGTGACGAAGCCTACAGATCAACCTTGGCTTGGCTTTCGTTGTAGAGAGGCTGCTACTGCTAAGTGCAAGGCATGGCGAAGGTATAAGAGACATCCTACCACTTATAACAGGAACTTGCACAGGCAAGCCTGTAGGCATATGGGTGACGTTCAAAAGTGGGCCATCGCTAAATGGAAGATGGACACAAAAAGAAAGTTAGCATCAGGTAGGGTAGGCTCCAAAACCTGGTGGTCCCTGCTCAAGGACAGACGAGGTTATCTGCCTGATGAACTCATTCCACCTCTAAATCGACAGGATGGGACCACCTCTACTAGTAGTCAAGAGAAAGCTGACCTCTTTGCCGAACACTTTGCTACCAAAATGCAAGTTCCTGATTCAGCAATGGATTCTCCTTGGCTAGCTGCAAGAACTGTGTCAAAACTGTCAGTGGTAACAATAAGTCAGGATGAGGTGCACTTCCTTCTTAAATCACTTGACCAAGAAAAGACTGTGGGCCCAGACAAGTTGAGCCCAAGATTGTTGAGAAGATGTGCAGACCAGCTAGCAGCACCTCTAACTCGCATCTTTCAGCACTGCCTAGTACAGTGTAAATGTCCTCTGTGGAAAGAGGCAAATGTAGTCCTTGTTCACAAAAAGAAGAGCAGAGCAGAAATCAGCAACTACAGACCAGTGTCATTCCTGTCAATCACTGGCAAGCTCCTTGAGACAATAATCTCAAGACAAATGACAGAGTTTTTTGACTACCACTCACTACTTTGTGACCGTCAATATGGATTCAGGAAAGGTTACTCTGCTGCTGATCTGTTGCTAAACCTCTCTACTAAGTGGCACCAGTCATTGGATGAATCCAAAGTCAGCTGTGTGGTAGCACTGGACATTGCTGGTGCTTTCGACCGGGTGTGGCACCAGGGCCTCTTAGCAAAACTGCAAGCTCTGGGAATTGTATGCTCTACGCTATGTCTCCTCAGTGATTACCTTCATGGTAGATCTCTAAGGGTAGTTCTCAATGGAATAGAATCAGCAACACATCCTATTGGGGCAAGTGTTCCACAAGGAAGCGTTCTACTTCAATGACCTTCTTCATCTCATCCCAGAATTCCATGCATACGCAGACGATTGTACAGTGACATTCACTTATCCAAGAGAAGAAACGCCAGCTGCTCTAACTTACATCAATCACCAGCTAAGAGCTATATCAGCTTGGGGAAATAGACGGCAAGTAACATTTACACCTGAGAAAACACAAATGATGATGATCTCTAGGCACTATGATGGTAATGCCGGTGCAGTAGTAAGGATGAATGGGAAAGTGGTGGCACCTGGTGAAGAAGTTGATATCCCTGGGGTGAAATTTGACCCCAAACTGACCATGAAAAACCACGTTGTAAATCTTGTAAACAAGGCAGCCAGGAAGCTTACAGCACTTCGCCGTATCTCGCATCTGCTTGTGTCGTAGGGGTTCTTAAAAGGAGATATCGAGGGTTGAAGGTAGACACACTTGTTGGATGGTAACGATATATTGTCAGACTCTGGTAATGGGAGATGGAGCCCAGCCTCTGACTTGTCCTGCCTATGTCAAACGCCGACTGAGAAGGAGGCAGAGGTACGAACGTACACATGTGCATCCCGTGACGTCACACAAACAGTCACTCGGCCTAAGGGGTCTTCTATATAAACACATGGATGATACTATGATATGCTATACAACACAGGGGATCAGCAACTATGCTGACAGCTCGGTCATGTTACGTATGTCGTCTCGACATACACTACTATCCTATAGGCTGAACAGGCAGGTGGTTCTGGGCTGATTCTATACAATAACAAATTCATATATAACTTAGAACTAATGGATGGTATCATAATGGATGTTAACAAAATGAGTTTTACGTAATGGGTGTTAACGTAATCACTTTTAACGTAATGAGTTTTAACGTAATGCATTACAAACTATAAGAACAAATCATTGTACAATATGGATGGAATTGATCGATCGATCTGTATTCATGCACTCTACGGATTCTGAGGAAGAATAAATATATATATACAAGGTGAAATTAACAGCAAAGGCATCTGGTGCGCACTCAGATCATTACTGTCAAATTCTCAGAATACGGAGGGAACGTGAATACGAAAAAAAAAAAAATTCTGAAAAACTAATCAGTTAATAACAAACAGTTGACAATTTACTTCATCTCGGACATCTAGTTATACAGACTATGTACATTTAAACCCAATTCTGCGAGGGTGAGGTTTACATATGCAGAATGGTTATCATCTCTGGGAGGATCGAATTCCTCTGCAATGGCTAACACATGCCTTGACTGAGGGAGATCTGAACGAGTATCTACAAAAGATACTTGTGGGTTTCTCATTACTTGTCGAGTACGCAAGGAGTAACGACATTCAGGTTGATTATCTGACTGAGTATTTGAGGTAGAGGGTACAGAGTCAAGAGGATTTTCAGCATCTGTCACATTAGTCTGGGTAGCAATATCATCAACATCGCATACTAATTTCATATGATCTAAATGCGATTCTTTGTACTTACCAGTACTAATTTCTCTAACCTTATACTTATTACCAGAGATATGTTCTACAACTCGATAAGGGCCGACAAACTTTTGATCGAGCTTAGGCATTGCGGATGTTTTGTTGAAATTTGTCAGCATTACTCTCGAACCTACTTTGACTTTTGATGGCTTAGCACGGCTATTAGTTACTCTAGTAAATTCTGCTGTTGATTTATGAAGTGTTTCACGGATTCTTCTAAAAACACTTTGAGCCATGCTGGTACGAGTTGCTACGAAATCATCAGGGTTGTAATTAGGTTTCGGAGTGGAATATAACAACTCATAGGGTAAACGCTTGTCTACACCATACAATGCATAATGTGGAGTATCACCTATGGAAGCATTGTAAGCAGAATTTATGGCACATTGGACATCTGGTATGACTTCATCCCAAGTTTCACTATTGGGGTTGATAGTGGCTCTCAGGACATCAAGTACTTTCTTATTGGTTCGTTCGGCTAACCCATTGCTGGCAGGATGATGAGGAACAATGGTGGATTTAGAGATCTTGTATAAAGTACACAAATTTTCAAGAATCTCATTACAGAATTCACCTCCATTATCTGTTACTAAGGACTTAGGGGTGGTATGCCTGCAGATAATGCGTTCTTTAAACGCTTTAGCTACTGTCTCTGCAGTCTTATCTGCAATAGGAACTAACTCACAATATCTGGTGAAATGGTCTACCATAACACACAGATGTTTGTTGCCTTGGAGGGAACATTTAAAATTGGTTAACAAGTCAAGGGCAACTCTTTCCCACGGTTCGCTAGTGGTTGGGTACACTTGGATTGGATTAGGACCATTGACATTTCCTTTATGTTGCATACAAACACTACATTTCTTAACATACTCTGAAATGTCAGTTGCCATACGTGGCCAAAAGTATTTCATTCTGGCTTGTTTCACAGAACGATCCATACCAGGGTGTGCAACACCTGGTGCATCATGAACTAGCTGTAGAGCTACGTTCACTAGTGACTGTGGAATTACTAACTGGTACACTCTTCTACTTGGAGTACCCAACTCGGCTGTTCGATACAGTAATTCTTGGCTCATTACAAAGTCACTAATGGGTGCTGGTGGCTTCACAGTAAGAATAAGATCTTCCTGGAGCAGGAATCGAATCACACCAGACCACATGGGATCTGTTCTTTGGGCATTTTTGACATCCTCGACAGTAAATGGAGGATCTGCAGTAACTACACTAACGTGTCGCGATAAAGCATCTGCGACTACATTTGACTTGCCAGGTAAATGTTCAAAAGTGGGATTGAACTCTTGGATAGTCAAGGTCCATCTGGCTAACCTTCCAGTAGGTTGTTTGTTCTGGAATAAAGGTATCAGTGGTGCATGGTCTGTCAAGACATGAACAGGGTACTGGTAAATAATGTCTCGGAAGTGCTTTAAAGACCATACTATTGCTAAAGCTTCTTGCTCCGTTACTGTATAATTACGTTCAGCCTTCGTAAGGACTCGGCTAGCAAATGCAACTGCGTTGTACTTGCCATCAGTCTTCTGAGCTAGTACGGCACCTATGCCAATTGAACTAGCATCAGTTGTCAGATAGAAGGGCTTAGAAAAATCTGGGAATTTCAAAATTGGAGCAGATGTTAGCTTTTCTTTTAGAGTTTGGAATGCTCTTTCTTGACGGAAGGTCCAAACGAAAGGAGCATCTTTCTTAAGCAATTCAGTTAGCGGAGCTGCTATTGAAGAAAAATTTGCAATGAAAGATCTGTAGAAACCTGCTAGACCCACAAAGGATCTTACAGCATCAGCAGTTTTGGGAGTTGGAAAATTTAGTACTGCCGTTACTTTACTTTGATCAGTCGTAACCCCTCTAGGAGTGACTACGTGACCCAGAAACTTAATTTCTGATCTGAAAAATTGACATTTGGACAGTTTGATCTTTAAATTGGCTTCTTCAAGCTTGCCAAGTACTATATCAAGTCTTTTCAGGTGTGTATCCACATCTTCGGACATGACGATTACGTCGTCTAAGTACACCATAAGTGCTTTACCTATTAGACCTCTAAAGATACTGATCATGAGTCTAGAGAACGTGATAGGAGAAGATCGTAATCCAAAAGCCATTCGAAGAAAGTGATAATGACCTGTGGGAGTAGAGAAAACAGTTAACTCTTGGCTGTCCTCGTGAAGAGGGACTTGCCAAAACCCTTGTAACACGTCCAGGGTCGAGAAGACTTTGTTATCTCCGATATTGCGTAAAAGATCACCTAGTACAGGAAGTGGGAAGCGATCTGGAATGGTTTTCGCATTTAACTTCCTAAAGTCAATCACCGGGCGCCAAGTGCCGTCCTTCTTAGGCACTAGGATCAAGGGCGCATTCCAGGGTGAATTGCTATGTGCAATAACTCCATCATTGAGCATCTGATTGATCAGTTCTTCTGCGACAGCAACTTGGGAATGAGGCATTCTGTACGCAGGTATATAGATAGGTCTAGTACCAGGTTCAAGTGGAATACGATGGGACAATAAGTTCGTTATACCCATCTTCTCACCTGGTAAGGCAATGGCGTTACGACGTTTGTTCAACAGAGTCAACAAACGCTTGACTTCGTCTGGGAAGTCAGTGGGAGCTAAGTCTTTCTCCTCAACTGGTGGAATGGATTGATCCAGTGGAGTGGATGAGGTCTCCACTGTTGAAATAGCACCGACCCACTGGTCAGGTGGCACGTCATCCTGTACTTGAACAGGGTAAGGATAGTGAACTAGGTCAACGAGATTGGTATTTGCTCTGAGACGAACACTGTGACCCGAAGTGTTAGCAAGGAATAAATGGATCTTACTGTCTCTTACAACGTGTAAGGAAGGTTCAACAAATAAACCCTTGACCTTGCAGGAATCACTGTCAACTAGGACGTTATCACCATCTGGAACATTAGGAACAACAACAGACACTCTAGTGAGAGCACTAGCCGCAACAGAGACGTCTTTCTGCAGACGGCATGTGACATCAACAAGAGATGGCATTACTAGTTTCAAGTAATCGTTTTCTGACAAGGCATCCCCTGTGGAGAAACTACTTGAACTAGCAGTCATTGCAGGGATAGTCTGTGCACTCAAGGCAGTCTGAGTGTCCCCGGACACTTGAGGCAACGGAACACTATCTTGCATGTCTGAAGGTGTAGGTGGAACACAGATGGGAGTGACAGAGTTACCAGTGCCTGACCGCTTGGGTACGCTACTGGAGAATGCATTGGCTTGTAAGGACTTAATCCGTACATCATACTCTGCGGCAGTATGGCAGATTTCTGATCCAAGCTGGTAACCCCAAAATGGAACGATCAAGTCGTCAATTTGGGCATGCCATCGGTACGGGTCGAGCACAATGCGTAAGTCTCGCATGGAAGCAAATCCCAGTAGAAGGTCACCAGGGAAAGTAATCTGGTCGACAACAAGAAAAGCAGCAGTAAAGTCTCTGCCTTGGATAGTAAAGGTGAGCGAAGTCTGACCTCGGACTCGCAGAAGGGAACCAGCTACTCCACTAAGGGAGGTTACAGTAGTTGGTTCAACGAGGAGGACACGTCGTAACTGCTTCTCTTTAAACAAGCTAGACCTGATGATATTAACTTGCGCACCAGAGTCCATGAACACATGAACGGGCGCATTATGGACAGAAGCTTGTACTAAAGGACCAATCGTTTCGTTAGGAGTTATGTGCAAACAGAAAGGTGGGTTGTCATCGGAGAAGGCATTTTCTACTTCATCCCCAAATTCCTCTACGTCAGAGACGTGTGAAGCAGCATCAACAGCAGGGTTGTCATTCTCAAGGCTGGCTAAGGCTTCATAGGAATTTTGAACTGGGATGGTGTACTCATTATCACCTACTGTCACGACTGGACGAGTAGACTGGGGCGCTCGGATTCCCCCGAATTGGAAGAATGAGCCTGGTTCTGGTTAGTTTGTGAACCACGACGTCTGTTTCCTCTCCTGGCTCTGCGGTTGGAACGGCCACGGAAAGATCTAGAGTACTGCAGGTTGTAGAGAGCATTGCACTCAGATGTGTCATGTCCATGAATTCTATGATAAGTACAGTAGGGAAGATCTGACTGGTACTCATCATCAGTACGACGCTTCTTAGGGTGACTATCAGGACAATTAATTGCAATATGGCCACGGTAACCACAATTGTAGCAAGTTCTTTGACTGTGGGTACTGTACATACTACGGGTGCTACGGGAATGATGGCTCTTAACACTAGCTTTGGATGATGGACGCGAGTGATTAAGGTTGGGAGTTTTGGTAGTAGCACAAACTAGAGGAAGTACAGGAGTGGACAAAGTGGTTGGTGTAGACTTACGATAAGGGAAGGTTCCCTCGGGACACAAATTTCGTACATGGATGAGAGCTGCGAGCGGTCCCATAGTAGCATCTAGCGGACTTGAATTGTACACATACATAGATGTCGGTGGCATTAGTTGTTTAATAACTCTGAATGCGGCTAATTTGGCAAACCCTTCAAGGGCTGGTTTATCGTTATCTTTAAGGTACTTGGAATTTTGACCTGCTTTAACGAATGAGGACATTAGGTTATTAAGATGAAGGGCAAACTCATCTAATGACTCTTCTGGCCTCGGAGCTGTGCAAACTAATTCTTTGAGAACGACAAACGGATCGGTTTCTCGCACCGGTTCGAGATGATACGAATTAACTGTTCATAGTCTTGCCACCTGGTTAGATCTTGAAAGTCCTTCATATGAATTAAGTTGAATACATGTGCAGCGGCTGGAGAACGGGCTAGACTCTCCTTTCCGATACTGATTAAACAGCTCTCAGATGGAAGACCATCTACTGAAGCATTAGCTCTGGCTCGAACAGCGGTAAACCAACCTTCTAGGTTGTCTGGGTTACCATTGAACAATGGCATAGCATCATACGGATCACGACTAAAATTACGCAGGCTAGAAGTCTGAGTATATCTATTGTTTGATAAGGAGTTACTCGAATTTTGGGCTGACGCATTATTGGTTGTACTAGCAGCATGTGCTGAGGCATCGCTTGAGAAAACTTGAGACATGTTTGCAAAATGTAAAACAAGAATTTAGAGAAACAAAAGAAAACGTAACTGAGGAACACACAACACAGTGAACTTAAATGGGAAGAAAATGCTTAACTATTCTGCATAAGTAATTAAACATTGACAGGTCACACAGTAAGCAAAGAAACTCAGTCACAGAGAAATTACTTAACTTAACAAACAACACTTTGAAAATCAAGAGAACTTGTACTTTACTCAAATCTAATTTGCTCAACTTTTACTTTAAATTGAATGAATGGCACAGTGAGTTGTCTTTACTCTCAATGCAATAGGGAAATACACAATAAAATGATAAAATGGACTCAATAAAGCTTGTGCAAAATAAAACAAACTGGGACACAATTCACTGAAATAAAATAAAATGGCACAGAAAGAATAAAATATTATGCACAGAACAGAGCATAATAAACTGCACTGAAATAAACTCTAGCAATATTGCAAATAATAATTGCTAATCAAAAAGTATTGCACAACACTGCACAAAATTTCTGCAAGAAAAATGGTAACAAAATGTTTGCACAAGAATTACTGCAAAATGAGTCAATGTGCAATAATAAAAAAATATTACACACACAAGAAAAGAATTATATCAAGGAATGAACTGAGTGAACACTTTAACTCTTAACTACAACTTAAGCAACACTTAGCAAACAAAAGAACAATTTACTTTAAAAGAAGAACTTAAAATTTGCACTAAGAGTGAATTTGTTTAATGAAACATGAAAAATAATAGGTGCTAAAACACAGAACAAAAAAGTTTGAACACTTACAGTGATGCAGAACACAACACATCAACATAAACACAATACTAGAATTTTCTTGCAATGAAACTTGATGTGTGAAAACTTTGATAAGATAATAATTATCTTGCTTGCACAAAACAATGGCACTATTGTCTGTGGAAATAAGACAAATTAGACACTGGCTAAATGAAAAGAATATGAACACAAGAGTGTTCAACACACAGAGAGCAAAAAAAAGAATACACAAATGCTGGGATGAAA
>NC_091323.1:21740501-21770501 GCF_038502225.1 Cherax quadricarinatus
AAAAGAATTGAGGGGTTTGCTGTAGCCGGCTGAAATGAAGGGAAAAAGACTGGGGAAGCGATCCCGAACAGCTGGCAAGACAGCATCTCTCTTTACCATATTAAAGGCATTTCTAAAATCAAGTCTGACTACGGCCTTGTCTTCTGGTAGGTCCCTGATGTAGGCCCTTGCCGCATGAGCTGCAGCTTCACTGCCTTGAGGGACCCCAAAGCCCAGTTGGTGTGGCTGGAGTAAACTGGCAGCTTCTAGGCGAATGTTTCTTACTGCTGCTTTGGCAACGAGACGGCGAAGAGTGTTTCCAACCGCAATGGGTCTGATTCCCCCATCCTTCTTCTTCAACGCACACAGTGAGGCTCCAAAAAAAGAAAGGTTTAATTTCTTCTGGGATTCGCCCAGCCAGGCAGTTGTTGACGAAAGTTGTTAACTCGGTGAGAAGAAGTGATGCAGATGCACCAAGTACTGGATTTACCATCTCCTTGAGGTGCTGAGGTCGAATTCCACAATCGCCTTATAGACTTCCGATTCAGGCAAAATTAATTGTTCAGTGATAGGGTCTTCCTCAGGGTTGTTGTTGATGGCTATGGTGTCCCTGGTTGGATGCTTGTCTCTCAGTGCTTGGGCTGTGCTCCCACTGTGTTACTTTCTTCAATTTTTTTGCTAACCTGTGCGCAAATTTTCTCGTTTTCAGTGGGGCTTTTCTTGGGTCTACCTTTGTGATTCCTGCGATGATGGGGCAGAGGGACACAATTATCCGTTCTTGGGTAGTTGCGCACTGCCTTGATAACTGACGTGGTTAGCAGTTTGCCTCGTCTCTCAGGAACTGCAAGACAGACATTGCCGAACGGGAGCAGGTTGCGCCATGCTTGGATGGTGCCTCGGGCTTCTAAGTTAGTGGAACCTCCATTCACCTGCTTAAGAAGGTCTGTGAATTTCCCTGCTGCATATGGGCGAGCCGCTTTAGGGATGTGGGATAGGGTACTGTAAGCAGTGGATTCGAATGCCAACAGAAGGTTATCGCAAGTGAGGAGGTTGCCATTGGAATTGTCATCTGCTTGTGGAGGCTGTGGGCTGCTCTCTGCTGGGGGCATATGTGATCCCGCACACCCATTGTGTGCACGAATGCGACCATTGCTGTGTGTGTGTGTGTATATATATATATATATATATATATATATATATATATATATATATATATATATATATATATATATATATATATATGTCGTGCCGAATAGGCAGAACTTGCGATCTTGGCTTAAATAGCAACGCTCATCTTGCCATATAGGACAAGCGAAAATTTGTGTATGGAATAATTTTGCCAAAATCATTCTTAACCTACCGAAAAAAATATATTTCATTGTGTTAGTTTAGTATTAAATTATTGTAAACAAATCTAAAATATATTTAGTTGCGTTAGGCTAAAATATATTACTCTTGTTATAATAAGGTTAGGTAAGTTTTCTAAGATTCTTTTAGTGCAAAATTATAAATTTTTACATTAACATTAATGAAAAAAATATATCTTTAAACGTATAAGAGAAAATTTTAGAAAGGACTTAATTTTAAATGAGTTCTTGCTAATTGACCAGTTTTACATATTCGGCACGACATATATATATATATATATATATATATATATATATATATATATATATATATATATATATATATATATATATATATATATATATATATATATATATATGTATACATATATATATATATATATATATATATATATATATATATATGTATACATATATATATATATATATATATATATATATATATATATATATATATATATATATATATATATATATATATATATATATATGTAGAGAGAATGGAGCGAAACAGAATGACTTCAAGAGTGTATCAGTCTGTAGTAGAAGGAAGGCGGGGTAGGTGTCGGCCTAGGAAGGGTTGGAGGGAGGGGGTAAAGGAGGTTTTGTGTGCAAGGGGCTTGGACTTCCAGCAGGCATGCGTGAGCGTGTTTGATAGGAGTGAATGGAGACAAATGGTTTTTAATACTTGACGTGCTGTTGGAGTGTGAGCAAAGTAACATTTATGAAGGGGTTCAGGGAAACCGGCAGGCCGGACTTGAGTCCTGGAGATGGGAAGTACAGTGCCTGCACTCTGAAGGAGGGGTGTTAATGTTGCAGTTTAAAAACTGTAGTGTAAAGCACCCTTCTGGCAAGACAGTGATGGAGTGAATGATGGTGAAAGTTTTTCTTTTTCGGGCCACCCTGCCTTGGTGGGAATCGGCCAGTGTGATAATAAAATATATATATATATATATATATATATATATATATATATATATATATATATATATATATATATATATATATATATATATATATATATATGCAAAACAACCACTGTGAAAGAATATAGAAATTCCAAGCGCTTTCGTGACTACTCACATTATCAAGGAACAATGAAAGTAATGCATCAAAGGAAGGCATATAAAGGGTCTAGCCCACTCCTCACTATCACATCCCACAACAAAGCAACACCTGACGCGCGATTCGTAAGAAAGGGAACACTGCAGCAGGCCCGCTGTCCTAACTAGACAGGTCCTTCACACAACCCACCAGCAAACTATTCTACCCAAGAATTAAGAATTTTAAAATTTATTATTAGTCCAATGTATTATTAAATTCTTCCCAAATTTTATTAATTATAAATGGATCTAATTTATATAAACGAAAGGAAATATTCATATTATTGTCAAAACTGCTTTTTATGAAACAAGATTCAATTATATTCCTGTCGACCATGGACTTGCTACATACAACTTTCTCAACATTTTGAAAATCAATTGGATGGTTAAAATCTCTCACATGAATAAATAGAGCATTGGAATCTTGTCCAGTTCTAATGCTATATTTATGTTGTTTTAATCTTAGTTCGAGATTTTTACCAGTTTGACCGTAATAAACTTTATCGCACATTTTACAAGGAATCTTATAGACACATCCGTCAGCATTTTGGGGGGAATTCTTTATCAAAAGTTTTTTTACTGTAACAAGATTTTTAAATACAACTTTGATATTAAAAGTCTTAAGAAGAGAAGGCATATCAATCAAGTTTTCATGGTAAGGGAGAACCAACATATTTTTAGCTGAATAAGGCTGATTGTCCCTTTTTGGATTGTAAAAAGTATTTCTAGCAATTTTAAAAGATTTATCAATTACGTTTCTTGGGTATTTCAAATCATTACCTATTTCATAAATTTTGGATATTTCCTCATCTATGAACTCTGGACTACAAATACGTAACGCTCTCAAAAACGTTGATGAGAAAACAGACAGTTTAACTCTATCTTGATGTGAAGAATAACAGTGTACACAGGAACAGTTATTTGTAGGTTTTCTGTAAATTTTAAATTTGAATTCATTAATACTTTTAATAATTAAAACATCTAGAAAAGGCAATGAGTTATTTTCTTCAAACTCTAGATGTTTTAATTATTAAGAGTATTAATGAATTCAAATTTAAAATTTACAGAAAACGTACAAATAACTGTTCCTATGTCCACTATTATTCTTCACATCAAGATAAAGTTAAACTGTCTGTTTTCTCATCAATGTTTTTGAGAGCTTTACGTATTTGTAGTCCAGAGTTCATAGATGAGGAAATATCCAAAATTTATGAAATAGGAACATTGTTCCTTGATAATGTGAGTAGTCACGAAAGCGCTTGAAATTTCATTATTCTTTCACAGTGGTTATTTTGCATATATATATATATATATATATATATATATATATATATATATATATATATATATATATATATATATATATATATATATATATATATATATATATATATATATATATATATATATATATATATATATATATATATATATATATATATAATAATAATAATAATATATATATATATATATATATATATATATATATATATATATATATATATATATATATATATATATATATATATATATATATATATATATATATATATATATATAATATATATATATATATATACATATATATATATATATATATATATATATATATATATATATATATATATATATATATATATATATATATATATATATATCACACATCACACTGATGGGAAGTGCTAGACCCGTAGGGATAAAAGAGTTCCAGTCTTTTGGATCACGAGAAATCAATCGGCAATGCCTCTATCCGTCGATTTACAGCTCCAGGCCCGCCAGTCATCCAAGAAGGCTACAGCTGTCTCCCTTCCAAGAGAATGCATTGATGTGGATGCTTTCTTGTTCCAAGTAACTGGAGCTCCTCTCCTCTTGGTTCAAATCTAATTACTTCTCACTCGCCAGGCATTGTAAGACCCTTACGGGTTTACCGCGTCATGGTAATAGTACGGCTGAGTTGGTAAACTTCCTTAACGCGTCAAGAAAATCTACAGCCAGTGTATGTTTTCATCTCACTTTTGTTTCTAAGCCTGATGTGCTATTGTTTTATTATTGTTTTATTTTCAGCTTACATCGCCATCCCTCTTGAAAAAGAAAGTAAAATGTTTTATAAAAATAAAACAACTCGGGTGTTTTTTAGCAAAAGAGAATTACTTATTTTTTTTTTGCAAGGAACATAACGACAAACATACGTACTGACACTTTGTGTGTTTGTGTGTGTGTGTGTGTGTGTGTGTGTGTGTGTGTGTGTGTGTGTGTGTGTGTGTGTGTGTGTGTGTGTGTGTGTTTGTGTAAGATAAT
Source organism: Cherax quadricarinatus (assembly GCF_038502225.1). Classification (NCBI taxonomy): domain Eukaryota; kingdom Metazoa; phylum Arthropoda; class Malacostraca; order Decapoda; family Parastacidae; genus Cherax; species Cherax quadricarinatus. The sequence continues at coordinate 21,745,249 of NC_091323.1, forward strand.
GAGGCAGCAACAACCCGAGCTCTTGAGAGACCTCGCGTTGAGGAGAATACGAAAAAAAATGGCAGAAAATTCAAGAGATGTTGTGGTGAGAGAAGAGAGGAAACGAGGCCCATGTGTCCTCAAGTAAGCAGCTGGTGAGTGTCTAATCCAAGGAGAAGGAATGTAACTGTCATCTTTAATCCACTTCTTTCTTCCTTTCTTCATCCCGTCCCTGTCTCCTTCTCGTATATATATATATATATATATATATACATATATATATATATATATATATATATATATATATATATATATATATATATATATATATATATATATATATATATGACTGCGTAAAATAAAACAAAACCATAAATAAAACCAATACAAAGTAAATTAATGCATTAATAAATAAATACATTAATAGATAAAAAATAAAACACTAATAAGTTAATCAAGAATACATTGTAGATAAAACACGAATACAACGTGAATACGAAATGCATATAACGCGATTAGAACACGTATACACTTCTAAAACGAAGTCATTGTTACAAATACATCTCCAATACAACAAGATTATAGAGAATATATGAGTTGAATTCAGCAAGAATATAATGAAGATGTGAGAGGAATACAACAAGATACAACGAATATTTCAGACGAATACAACAAGATTATGGCATAAATACGGATCTTTGTATGACGTGGAAGAGTACACTGTATATACATGACTACGACATGTATGCGACAGTAAATCAACATAAACAAATATATACAGCGGTAACACAATGTACAAATATCGTAAATACAGCATACGTACACCGTGAATGCAACAATGCAATAAATATACACTAGAATACAAGATACGTGCGTGTATGAATACAACATACGTACAGCATGCATACAGCTATATAACACACAAAGTGAATACAGCGTGTATTCAACGTGAATGTACACAACATAAACAGGACGTAAATACGTACAATATATGCAATTTAAAAACAATACAAATATAACGTAAATACGACAAAACATCCGAAACAGAAAAAAAAAAATATACACCCGGAAAAAATACGACATAAACACTGTAATTGTGGTATCACTAAGACCAAGATTACGAGACCTTACATCGCTTGATATACCTTATATTCCGGAATATAAGGCGCACTAGTATATAAGACAAGCAAGACGATGTTTCCAAAGCAGTTGTAACGTAACGTCAGTATACAGCTGCTGAGGCATAACCCAAAGCCTACCCTTGACCCTGACCTTGAGCATATAAGGCGCAGGTTGATTTTCCAACATTTTATGAGGGCAAAAACGCACCATATACGCCGGAAAATACCGTACGTAGGAATCCAAGGTTAATCATCGGTGCATTATTCTGTCGGGTTTTTCAACATTATTTAGGTCCTAACTCAAAATTTAATGAATGGGAAAATTGGCCTCTTTGATGTTCATCCAATTTGACGTGTCTAAAAACCAACGAGATAATTTGTCGGTGAATATTTAATGTTTGGTCGCTGCTCTTGCTGCGGACTCTCCACAGCGCTGTGAACCAGTTACGACAGTGTGAGCCAGTTCCCAGCACTCTGGACCAGTCCCCAGCACTCTGGACCCGTCCCCTGCACTCTGGACCAGTCCCCAGCACTCTGGACCCGTCCCCAGCACTCTGGACCCGTCCCCAGCACTCTGGACCCGTCCCCAGCACTCTGGGCCAGTTCTCGGTACTGTGGACCAGTTCCCAGGTCTGTGGACCAGTCCTCAGCATTGTGGACTAGTAACAACGCTGTGAGCCACCGACAGCACTGAGCTAGGCACCGTACTAGGGAACCGACCATAACTGCAACATTGATCTTTACCAGCACTTCACACCATCCACAGCATTGTGTACTAACCAGAGCACTGTGGATCAAAGCACTATAGACAAACTACCGAAACCAGACACAGCGCAGGAGACTGGCTGCTTCTGAACCCTGAATAAGTAAATACAAACGCAAGAGATAAATAATTATAACAGTGTGCATTACATTGTCTCAATTATGGCAGCCTCTATCACTTCACACGCTGAAAAACCCACACGTGTTTATCGTTTCGCATAATTAGAATATTTGTAAACATTTCGTTGAACTTTAATAAGGTCAAGTATGTGACTGCAACAGTGATCTATTGAATAATTCAGGAATAATATTACGAAATAGAAACACCACAGTGCAGTGGTTGCAACCTAGGCATATATAATATATATATATATATATATATATATATATATATATATATATATATATATATATATATATATATATATATATATATATATATATATATATATATATATATATAGGGAAGTGCCACCTCTATGGTTGGAATGGGGAGCCTCATCCTCAGAGAAGACAATAAACGTACCTCAGGGAAAACTCAAGGTTCTCCCCGGAGCTGTTTGAATATTTTCTTCTCCTGCCACCCCCTATATTTGATATTCTATGTGAACATTTATTAATAAACAGAATACACTTACAGAAAACCATAAACATGAATACAATGGCACAATGTATCAAAGATCATGAATTTCCTCCAGCTCCTCTGAGGCCGGACGCGAGCCAAGTATGCAGCAAGCATTTCCCCTCTGGCTGGCCACGCTGAGGCGTTGGAACATGAAAGCGGCTGCCCTTGGGTCCCTGGTGGTGTCGATGAGTCTGGAACCCAATTCTTTAAGGAATGGCATTTTTTCCCCATGACCCCAAGGTCTCTGACCCCACTGGGACAAATTGATACTGTTGGCTTATGTCCCTGTACTTGCTGATCTTGTACTCCTCCCTGTGGTCAGCAGCTCCTCCCTGTCGCCCCACACTGATATGGATATAGGTGTCAGCCAGTGTGGACACACAGGTATAGTCCCATGCTAAGAGCTTGCCATTCTTCCAAGGATAGATGGTGATCCCGTCGGGGCGGTTTGCTGGATTGTAGGTATTGTTGGCTGCTAGTGATCGGGGCTCTCTCTCGGCTGGGCATCCAGCTGTAGCAAGGGTTCTCTTAATGATGTCGTTGACCTTATTGTGTCTTGCATGCCAGCCCTTGGTTTTGGAACAGTTAAGACCATGTAGACCGTATTGGTCTGCTTGCGCTTCGCCGCAAATACACGTATATTCTGTGTGAATTGGGGCAGCAAGGCGCAGAGCCACTGCAATACGGAGGGTCTTAGGGTCGAGTCGCGTTCCCATTGCCGATGTGGGAACTGTTGGGAGGAAGTCCCAGGAGTGATGTGCGCTCACAGCCTGGAGACGGGCAGTCTCCCTATCTGATGATGCAGCCCTGAGCATGTTGACAAGCACCTTTTCAGCGATCGGGCCATCCCAGCTTGACTGTTTGTGAGCCAGTGCTGCACTAAGGTTTGGTTCTGGAGCAGCAAGAGTCTCCCATTCAGTGATGGCACTGGCATAGCTGGGGTCTTCTATTCCTGCTGAGTCACTGAGGGTATCAGGAAGACTTTGTCTTATCAACTCGCTTGATGGAAGAGGATAGGAAAGCTGGTAGAGCAATCTGGGAGGATCTGCGTACTCCTAGCCCTCCAAGCCTGACCGGAAGTGAGGCTTGCAACCACTGTCCATCTTCAAGGGAAAGATTCAATACACTCTCTAGCATGGTCTTAAGGAGAGAGTCATATTCCTTGAGTTTTGGACTGCTGAAGGCTGGGGAGCATCTCAGAAAGTAGGTAGGTTTTGGGATTGACAGACATATATATATATATCATTATGTTTGTTTATTATTACATTATTATAAAATTATCTAAAATAAATTTAGTTGCATTAGGTTAAATTAAATTGCGCTTGTTATAATAAGATTAGGTAAATTTTGTAAGGTTCTTTTGGTAAAAGTCATTAATTTTTACATTAACATAAATGTAAAAATATATCTTCAAATGTATAAGAGAAAATTTTAGAAAGGACTTAATTTTAGTTAGCTCTAGGCCTTTCTTGTTGCAATCAACACATCATCAGGAGCTTGCAAAGTTGCAGAAAAAAAGGAGGATGTCCGAACTAATACGATCCCAGAGGATGCATTCACTGGAGTGAGGGAGAGAGGGAGAGAGAGAGAAGGGAACAGGAAATTCCCCCAAGCGTAACAGATCTTATAGCCAGAAAGGTTGAATATTATAGCATTAGAAAAAATCCCACAAACGCTGATATTGTAATAGTATCCTAAACAAAAGTAATATGGCAATTATCAAAAATTCCGTTAGACTCCACTATGATATAAATAATTTTATATATATAACAGTCTTGGGTCCCGGATACTTATTGTGTTTTCTCTTAGTGTGCTAATGGCTCCCTTACTTTTCACTGGGGGTATGTTGCATCGCCTGCCAAGCCTTTTGCTTTGGTAGGGAGTGATTTCTGTGTGCAGATTAGGGACCAGTCCCTCCAGGATCCTCCAGGTGTAGATTATGATGACTATCTCTCGCCTGCGCTTCAGCGAGTACAAGCGTTCCCAGTACTTGAGGTGTTTGATGGAACTTATATGTGCGGTAAATGTTCTCTATATATTCTCTAGATCTACAGTTTCACCTGCCTTGAATGGGGATGCTAATGTACAGCAGTATTCCAGCCTAGAGAGAACAAGTGATTTAAAAAGAATCCTCACTGGCTTGGCATCTCTTGTGTTGAATGTTATCATTATCCATCCTATTAGTTTCCTCGCCCATTTGATAGTCGCACTGTTGTGATCCTTGAAGGTGAGATCCTCTTGACGTCAATAGCAGAAGAATTATTAGTCTATAATATTGGGTTGAATTAGAAGCCAACTTGACAAGTATAATTTATTTAGTGAATGTCAACGCGGACTCACCAGGAGCCGTCCATACCTAATAAACTTACTGAGTGACGTGAATTTTTTTGGTATGAACGGAATCTTGTGAATCCGTGGTTATACTCGTTAATCAAATTATACTCGTTATGGTGCTTACTAATTATATCTAATTATGGATTCTAATTATTTTCCCAGGCATTTCTGGCAACAGACCATAATAAACAATACGATGTTGTCTACTTGGATTTAAGTACGGATTTTAATAGAGCCCCTCACAGAAGACTTAATGAAAATGGCAGCACATGGTATTAAATATATTCTCTAAGGGATCGCGGCATGGCTGACAAATAGGCAGCAAAGATTTTAAATAAATGGGGGGTAAAGTTAAAATGGGGACCAGTTACGAGTGCCTTTCTATAAGGATCAGTGTTGAGCCGCTTGTTCATGATTTTCTTTAATTGACCTCAACGAGGGAATAAAAAAGTAACTAGACATATTCAATGACTACATGAAAATATGAAGACAAATAAATTCGGAGGGAGCTACTATTGACCTTCAAAATGATTTTAGACGAAGTAGTGATGTTTAATGAAAAGTGGAAAAAGTGCAAAGTGCTAATCCTCGGTAATGAAAAAAAATTACCTTAACATTAATAAATTAAATAATACAGAATCTGATCATTCAGAAAGTGAAAAGAAAATCTTGGGAGTTATAGTGAATAGAATTTCCCATCCTCACTTAGTGATCACCCTCAGCCATTTCCCAACCTCAGGCGTTCCTGACCCCCAGAATTTCACTCACTCCGCAGCTTAGTCTCTTCCCGCCCCAGTTTCCCCCCACTTCCCCACCTCAGACTCTCCTTGTCTATACTATTTTCCCCACTCTTCAGGCCCTTCCCACTTTAGCCTGTCCCCATAACAAGCCTCTCCTCGCATGTAACCTCTCACCTTCCCAATCCACTCCCCAATCACCAGGACCATATCATCTCTCTCTCTCTCTCTCTCTCTCTCTCTCTCTCTCTCTCTCTCTCTCTCTCTCTCTCTCTCTCTCTCGCTCTCTCTCTCTCTTTCTCTCTCTCTCTCTCTCGCTCTCTCTCTCTCTTTCTCCACTGACATGAGCTTAGAACTTCACCTGTTGAAAAATTGCTTGAAATCCATGTTAACCCCAAAAATCTCTGGAGCAGAAACAGGGGTCTGCTATCTCTTTCTCCTAGGCGTCTAAGGAGGTTCTATGATATCCTGAAACGTATGTAGGGGTCTGGCTCCCCCTTTGAAGAGTATGTTGGAATCTCAGACACTTGGAGATTGGTGATTTTCAGCGGGCCCTTAGAACCTCTATAGAGTAGTATGATGAAAGAGAGAGAGAGAGAGAGAGAGAGAGAGAGAGAGAGAGAGAGAGAGAGAGAGAGAGAGAGAGAGAGAGAGTTGTTTACTAAGGTCTAACTAACAGTTGCAAATCAGACAATGAAAGAGTAGCATAAAAATATCATTTTGACTTTTAGAAATCAGGAGAAGCTGTGGGAAGAGTTCAGCTAAATTCGGAACAAATCTGACAAAACACAGGCTCTGTCACCAGACCAATGTAACTACTGTTATCCAGCATCAACTAGTCGCGCGTCTCTTCGAAACGTTTCGCTTCTGGCTCGTAATTCAGTTTGCATCCTATTTGGATCTTAACCGTGTTAGCGAGGGTTTTCTGGCACCCAGCGAAGTCGTGTCAGGAGCAATTAGGAACACTTTAAATTTCGTTATGGCACCCAGCTACTAATGGAACCGTATGAGCTTTCAACTGAGAGAGATTTGTATTTTGCTTCCGAGCGCGGGTTTATTGGGCAGTGACATTCAATCTGACAATCTTGAGTAGCTACAGTCATTCCTTTTAGCGAATATACAGCTGTAGATTATTGGTCAGTTCCCGGTGATGGGGGAGACGAAGTGGTAGTGGAGGAGTAGAAAGGTTGTTGTGGTGGGGAGTGGTTCCTGCTGGTGATGGAAAGGTATTGTTGGAGGGTGATGCTGATGGGGAAGACGGTGGTGGAGGAGATAGTGGTGGGGAAGAAAGATGGTGGTGGGGAAGAAAGATGGTGGTGGGGAAGAAAGATGGTGGAGGAAAGGTGTTGATGATGTGAATCTCATTGGCCAACCATATCATTTATGTTTTTAATCACTGCAGGATATTCCAAATATATTTTCCACAATCGCAACACAGAATAAACGCAAAATAAATACATGGGGATGGAAATCTTTAGCTCAAGATCTCTCGCATTCTCATGCGTCGTCAGTAGCTATGCAATGTTGCAAGACAGTAACAGGCAGGACATGAAATTCTGGAGCAAGGCAGAACGTGTCTGTAGCAACCCATATCACAGAGAGAGTGAGCCACCACTGACCCACACACCTTCCTCTCCCGTCCCCTCACACCCTTCTGGGATAATGGGAGAGGGAGTGACGTCAGAGGTTCACAGAAAGCAAGTTACAGAATATTAAGGAAACACAGTAGTCAGCCCAGATATCTGCTGAGAATAAGAAAAAAATACCATTCATGTAACGCAAGAAAAAACTAATGAAACATCATGTGTGGACTCACTACTGCATGCGTGGACTCACTACAGCATGCGTGGACTCACTACTGCAGGTGTGGTGTGCGTTCGCTACAACAAGTGTAGACTCGTTAGAACAACATACTTTGGGTTCTTTACAGCAGGTGTTGACTCTTTGTAGCGCTGCATGCATTTGTACCAGATATGGAATCATAACAGATGTAGCGTAATAACAGGTGTGGAATGTTGTAACACAGGTGTAGACTTCTGAGAGGCGTGAGCTCAGTGTGACTCGTGTAGACTCAGCACAACACAGATGTAGAGTCAGTATAATAAAGGTGTAGAGTCAGTATAACACGGGGGTAGAGTCAGTGTAACACACTCGTGGACTCAACACAACAAGCTACTTCCTCCTCCATTCTGCACAGTTTTACATATATTTATTTTTTTCCCTCTTTGGCTTGAATCAATATGCCGGAGAGTAACCTAATTACGAGTGGCTCACGGCAGAATTAAGTCCAAACAATGACAGATTAATTTCTGTTTCTCAACCTCTATCCCTCTCTCTCTTACAGTATTCTCCTTCTCGTCCCTCATCATCTCTCATTCGCTCGTTCTATCCAACAATTCCAAGTTGTTCTGTCGCCCTGCCTTTATCCATTAAGTTCCACCACTGCATCCTTCAGTCTCTGGCAACGAGATAATTATTACCGACGGGACGCCTACTCAAAATCCCAATAGAACGCGAATGAAACTAATTACTAGACCGCGCAGCTCCTTCTCTGACAGCGGAAAAGCGATCATGACGTCTCTCAGGACATTTAGGCATCGGAAGAACGATCCTGATGAGGTTTTTTTTACCCATTTAAAGGAAGATGCTGAAATGTTAAACATTTCAGGATCTCACTTGAAAAATGATCCTGAGATGTCTCAGAATTTATGGCAACTTGATAAATGTTCCTGTGATTAAAAGCTGAGATGTTTCGAGGTTGTATCCCACTTAAAGGATAATCTTGATGTGTTTGTGAGTTTCTGTCCGGCTGATGGAAAATTCTAAAGAGTTTTAGAGAATCTGCCCACTGGAAGAAACAATCCAGAAGTTGAAGGAATAGTTTAGAATACCGACAAGTTGATAAACGAGACACTTGTGGAATGTCTGATTATCTTTAGTTCAGAATTAAGATGCCTAAATGTTGCACAAGTGTTTTAGGTCTTCTAGTCTTAAGATAGTTTAAGATATCTTGCTACCGGGACTTAGCTCAGCCTCTATATCTTCCACACACTAGTAAGCATGTCAAGTAATTGCACAGTTATTCGAGTGGCTAAAAAGTTTCCAATATTTACTGAAAAAAGACATACACAGCATAGCAAGCCTCCAACTGAAGAAAGTTTCACAGACGGCTGAGAGAAACGTTCTCCAAATAAAAGTTTTTTTTTGTTATAATAACATATTTGGGTATTTTCAGAATTTTTTCTGGTTATTGCGAGACAACGTAAAGCTGGGCCAAGTAGTATGGGTGAAACGTCGCCATTAAAGACTCCATACGATTCCAATTGGTCTGTATATACTTCTATGATGACCTTTAACGTATAAATATATGCTCGTCCGTAACTGATAACTGGTTGAAAAATAAATATGTAGATTTACGACAAGTATTTTTCGATACCAATTCGTAAATAGCCAAACAAAGTCCTTATAGTGCTGTGTAGCAGCAATAAATCTTTATATTAATTTATTTATCCTGTGTAGCTTTTGTTTCTTTGTTTACACTAGTTCACAATATATAAATTATCACCTTGTGTGCTGTTAATCGTTACATTTATCTATACGTCCACAGGTGTTCACAATGTATTAATCATTAATACGTTTATCAATAGTAACTACATACAAAATGGTCTGATATATTAGCTATTTATCGATCACTAGCATCCGTCAATAGAAGGGAGGAATATCCGTACATAGAGAATATTCACTTTTTTTCATATCCTGCAAAAACGTCGTATAGGCATACGCTCACAACCATTCTGAAACGTTGTTTACCCATCTGCTGGGTTTCCAAAATAACATGACAGGTATAGACGCCTCTGGAAAACTCACCCTGTTCGCCATTGCATATAAATGCAAACTTCCAAAACAAGCAAATACGCTATTTTCAGTGAATACACACAGGAAGAGGCAAATTTATCAGTATATATTTACACGAGGAATGAATATCGATAATGTGTATATCACAAACACACTTTATATATATTAATTATACAAATATAGTATTTAGTATCTAGTATTTTTTTCCCCTGGGTCTAAGTTGTGAGTCACGGGAGCTAACACTTCAACCATTAGTCCTGGAACCGAAGAAAACCAAACATGATACCAAGTTGAGAAAAAAAAGACGATTGAGCAATTTTTTAAGCATTTTATGGGTAAATATGTTGGTCCTGGGTCCACGTTCACTCCTGTTACAAGAGTGGAAAAATAGGCCACGGACCGGAACGTTTCTTTATCAAATGTCTTAAGTTCTCGGTCATGTGTACTTTTCTTCAGCTTTTATACTACCAATTTTCTTTACTAATTCCTTAGCTAAGTCCACTTTTATGTTTGTAACTTTTAACATTAAACTAGTGGGGAAAAAATACATGAATGGCAAGAGGAGACTTTTTATAGTTACGACGTTGTGGGTCTTATACGCGAAAAGTCTTTACAATAAAAGATCTCGTGTAACTAAACGTGTCTTTATCTACCACATGTCAGCATTTAACTGGAAGACACACGCACCCACCCCTCTCTGTCACGCACTTTAACTAACACTCTTCCCACGACACGCATGCCGTGTGGTTATCATATCGAGACAATAACACTAACGCAGTCAAGCACTACTCACGCTACCTGGCCATTGTCATTGTCTCTCTATAGCGTGTACATAACTTATATCTGACAGTCACTTCGGTACGTACCCAATTTCTATGACAATACATGCCATCTCATCACGAGGGACACCCCGATGGAGCTTTCGTAAGTCATGCCCTTCAACATATCAAATATTTAGTGTTGAAATTGCAAAAGCCTTTTGGAACTTTGAAAAATCTTCAGATTTATCCACTGATGAAATTAATATTAGTAAGGGGATGGTATATAGCTCTATGTCGTGATGAATGGTTTTGAAAACCGACAACTTGAAGATTGAGACACTTATGCAACATATGGGATTTTGATAAAAAGAATTCTTCAAAACTACTAGTTACCCGCAGGAGTCTTCATTCAGACCAATACTCTTAAATAATCCTGCAGAAGGACTGGCGTAGGGGATGTAGGCTTATGCTTCATCGTTAGTAAACCTCCAAGTACAATGGAACGCTTTGAAAGTGAGGGGGAAAGGGGGTTAGACAGCTTTATAACACGATGAGAAAGTTATGAAAGCCAGCTCCACGACAGCCTCCCTATAAAGGAGACAACTGGGAAAATACAATGTATCATAAAAATTCCCTTATCGGGAAAATTCCGGTGAGCCGCAGCATTCACATATTAAGGGAACAGGTGCTATTGTAATCGTTTACATACACTCATACATACGTACATATGTATGTGTGTGTGAGGTTCGCCTGCCCGGTCACCGAATAGATAAAACTTTCGATTTTAGCTTAAATAGCAACACTCTTCTTGACGAATAAGGCAAGCGAAAATTTGGATACGCAATAATTTCGCAAAAATCATTCTGAACCTAACTAAAAAATTGTATTTCATTGTGTTTATTATTAAATTATTGCAAAATTATCTAAAATATATTTAGCTGGATTAGGCTAAATTAAATTGTGATTGTTCTAATAATGTTAGGTAAGTTTTCTAAGGATCTTGTGAAACAAAATTATAAATTTTTACATTAACATAAATGAAAAACAATATATCTTTAAACTTATAAGATAAAATTTTAGAAAAGACTTAATTTTAAACGAGTTCTTGCTAAATGACCAATTTTACCTATTCGCCACATTATATAATACAAAACGGGAGCGAAGAAAAAGTAATAAAAGTGATGGTCAAAAGATAACTCAGAAAATAACAGAAAATGGAGCAAAAATTTCATATCTTCAGTAGGAAAATTAAAGGTGGTAGTTGCTGATGTTTTTGCTTTTGTTACATTTATTATCATAAATAATAATATTTTAAAGGGTAAAACTAAAGCTGCAGCAGCCATACTGCGCCTGAGTAATGAAAATTAATGAAGGTCGATTCAAAAGGAAGAGAACTTTAATTTCTTGGATAATGAGTCCTTCACCGACCTCAGTTGGTGTTATGTGTATACACTTCAGCTCACACTCAAACTATCACTAAAAATACTTCTCTTTTGCAGTCGTTCTTATTCCCGTCGCCCCAACGTCAAATAAATCTTTCCTCTCCTCCTCAGAGCTCCTCAGTATCTTGTTTCTTGAGGCTAAGTTTCCTTTGAATATTCTTTGCAGCGATGTCAGAACCGGTTCATAATTTAACTTCTTTTGTTAGGAAATTTTTTATAGGAGGAGCTCTGAATATGCGTGTGTGTGTGTGTGTGTGTGTGTGTGTGTGTGTGTGTGTGTGTGTGTGTGTGTACTCACCTATTTGTTGTTGCAGGGGTCGAGTCATAGCTCCTGGCCCCGTGTGTGTGTGTGTGTGTGTGTGTGCGTTCTTATCTATTTGTGGTTGCAGAGATTGAGTCACAGCTCCTGGCCCCGCCTCTTCGCTGGTCATTACCAAGTCCACTCTCTCTCTGCTCATTGAGCTTTATCGAATTGTATGTATTTGTGTGTGTGCATGCTTATGTAAATACATTTTAATTACGGAAATCCACATGGAGACAGAAACAATGTTTCTGTCTAGGAACTTTATCATCAGTATAGGAGAGCTGTAGCAATGTAAAGATGACATATATGTTGGGTGGCAGAGGGAAGTTGGTGAGGCCAATAAACATTATCTAGTAATGAATAGAATAACTGGATGACAGCCAGGGTAATGTAAGACTGGCAGGGTAATGTAAGACTGGCAGGGTAATGTAAGACTGGCAGGGTAATGTATGACTGGCAGGGTAATGTAAGACTGGCAGGGTAATGAAAGACTGGCAGGGTAATGTAAGACTGGCAGGGTAATGTACGACTGGCAGGGTAATGTAAGACTGGCAGGGTAATGTAAGACTGGTAGGGTAATGTAAGACTGGCAGGGTAATGTAAGACTGGCAGGGTAATGTAAGACTGGCAGGGTAATGTAAGACTGGCAGGGTAATGTACGACTGGCAGGGTAATGTAAGACTGGCAGGGTAATGTAAGACTGGTAGGGTAATGTAAGACTGGCAGGGTAATGTAAGACTGGCAGGGTAATGTAAGACTGGCAGGGTAATGTAAGACTGGCAGGGTAATGTACGACTGGCAGGGTAATGTACGACTGGCAGGGTAATGTAAGACTGGCAGGGTAATGTAAGACTGGTAGGGTAATGTAAGACTGGCAGGGTAATGTAAGACTGGCAGGGTAATGTAAGACTGGCAGGGTAATGTAAGACTGGCAGGGTAATGTACGACTGGCAGGGTAATGTAAGACTGGCAGGGTAATGTAAGACTGGTAGGGTAATGTAAGACTGGCAGGGTAATGTAAGACTGGCAGGGTAATGTAAGACTGGCAGGGTAATGTAAGACTGGCAGGGTAATGTAAGACTGGCAGGGTAATGTAAGACTGGCAGGGTAATGTAAGACTGGCAGGGTAATGTAAGACTGGCAGGGTAATGTAAGACTGGCAGGGTAATGTAAAACTGGCAGGGTAATGTATGACTGGCAGGGTAATGTAAGACTGGCAGGGTAATGTAAGACTGGCAGGGTAATGTAAGACTGGCAGGGTAATGTAAGACTGGCAGGGTAATGTACGACTGGCAGGGTAATGTACGACTGGCAGGGTAATGTAAGACTGGCAGGGTAATGTAAGACTGGTAGGGTAATGTAAGACTGGCAGGGTAATGTAAGACTGGCAGGGTAATGTAAGACTGGCAGGGTAATGTACGACTGGCAGGGTAATGTAAGACTGGCAGGGTAATGTAAGACTGGCAGGGTAATGTATGACTGGCAGGGTAATGTAAGACTGGCAGGGTAATGTATGACTGGCAGGGTAATGTATGACTGGCAGGGTAATGTAAGACTGGCAGGGTAATGTAAGACTGGCAGGGTAATGTATGACTGGCAGGGTAATGTAAGACTGGCAGGGTAATGTAAGACTGGCAGGGTAATGTAAGACTGGCAGGGTAATGTAAGACTGGCAGGGTAATGTAAGACTGGCAGGGTAATGTATGACTGGCAGGGTAATGTATGACTGGCAGGGTAATGTATGACAGGCAGGGTAATATATGACTGGCAGGGTAATGTAAGACTGGCAGGGTAATGTAAGATTGGCAGGGCAATGTATGACTGGCAGGGTAATGTAAGACTGGCAGGGTAATGTAAGACTGGCAGGGTAATGTATGACTGGCAGGGTAATGTATGACTGGCAGGGTAATGTATGACAGGCAGGGTAATGTATGACTGGCAGGGTAATGTAAGACTGGCAGGGTAATGTAAGACTGGCAGGGCAATGTATGACTGGCAGGGTAATGTAAGACTGGCAGGGTAATGTATGACTGGCAGGGTAATGTAAGACTGGCAGGGTAATGTATGACTGGCAGGGTAATGTAAGACTGGCAGGGTAATGTAAGACTGGCAGGGTAATGTAAGACTGGCAGGGTAATGTAAGACTGGCAGGGTAATGTAAGATTGGCAGGGTAATGTAAGATTGGCAGGGTAATGTACGACTGGCAGGGTAATGTAAGACTGGCAGGGTAATGTATGACAGGCAGGGTAATGTAAGACTGGCAGGGTAATGTATGACAGGCAGGGTAATGTAAGACTGGCAGGGTAATGTAAGACTGGCAGGGTAATGTAAGACTGGCAGGGTAATGTATGACTGGCAGGGTAATGTAAGACTGGCAGGGTAATGTAAGACTGGCAGGGTAATGTAAGACTGGCAGGGTAATGTAAGACTGGCAGGGTAATGTAAGACTGGCAGGGTAATGTAAGACTGGCAGGGTAATGTAAGACTGGCAGGGTAATGTAAGACTGGCAGGGTAATGTAAGACTGGCAGGGTAATGTAAGACTGGCAGGGTAATGTAAGACTGGCAGGGTAATGTAAGACTGGCAGGGTAATGTAAGACTGGCAGGGTAATGTAAGACTGGCAGGGTAATGTAAGACTGGCAGGGTAATGTAAGACTGGCAGGGTAATGTAAGACTGGCAGGGTAATGTATGACTGGCAGAGTAATGTAAGACTGGCAGGGTAATGTAAGACTGGCAGGGTAATGTAAGACTGGCAGGGTAATGTATGACTGGCAGGGTAATGTAAGACTGGCAGGGTAATGTAAGACTGGTAGGGTAATGTAAGACTGGCAGGGTAATGTATGACTGGCAGGGTAATGTAAGACTGGCAGGGTAATGTAAGACTGGCAGGGTAATGTAAGACTGGCAGGGTAATGTAAGATTGGCAGGGTAATGTAAGATTGGCAGGGTAATGTACGACTGGCAGGGTAATGTAAGACTGGCAGGGTAATGTATGACAGGCAGGGTAATGTAAGACTGGCAGGGTAATGTATGACAGGCAGGGTAATGTAAGACTGGCAGGGTAATATAAGACTGGCAGGGTAATGTAAGATTGGCAGGGTAATGTAAGATTGGCAGGGTAATGTACGACTGGCAGGGTAATGTAAGACTGGCAGGGTAATGTATGACAGGCAGGGTAATGTAAGACTGGCAGGGTAATGTAAAACTGGCAGGGCAGTGTATGACAGGCAGGGTAATGTAAGACTGACAGGGTAATGTAAGACTGGCAGGGTAATGTAAGACTGGTAGAGTAATGTAAGACTGGCAGGGTAATGTATGACTGGCAGGGTAATATAAGACTGGCAGGGTAATGTAAGACTGGCAGGGTAATGTAAGACTGGCAGGGCAGTGTATGACAGGCAGGGTAATGTAAGACTGGCAGGGTAATGTAAGACTGGCAGGGTAATGTAAGAAAGCCTGATAAGTCGTTCTCATATTCAACCAATATCACTCACATATTTAACCAATATCACTCACATATTTAACCAATATCACTCACATATTTAACCAATATCACTCACATATTTAACCAATATCACTCACATATTTGCCTACCCTGTCCTTAATGTTAAGCAAATGATTCACGCTATGAACGTCCTCTTCTAATTCAACCTGCCAAGCGTGGACCAGCAGACGTGGGTCAGTATTCTATTGTTCTTATGACTGTGCCAATGTCAGCAGTTTATTGAAATATTAAATATGTAGTTAAGAAGTATCTCTTCATTATGAATTATGAAATGACTTCGGGAGTTCATCTCCCTTTCAAACTTTTGAAATTAGTTTTTTGTTTCAGTTATTATTCAGTTGTTTTCCTCTTGTTTGTGCTTGCTATTACATGCATAATTTCTAGTTATTCTTAACAAATCTCAAGAAAAATTTGCTTAAGTATTTACTTCATCTTCTACATAAGTTTCTCCTAGTTTCTTCACATCTTTTACTGCTGATATTATCAATAGAATACCGCACATCCGCATTCAATATTTTGCTTTTATTCATGATGCATATATGTATTATTGAAGATTGAGACACTTATGCAACATATGGGAATCTTTATTCAGGAAACGTTTCGCCACACAGTGGCTTCATCAGTCCAATACAATGTAGAAAGGCGTAAGGAGAGGAGTTCGAGGTAATCAGTCCCTCAGCCTGGAGTCGATGTGTTCAGTCCATCAATCTTGTAGAATGTACATCGACTCCAGGCTGAGGGACTGATTACCTCGAACTCCTCCTCTCCTTACTCCTTTCTACTTTGTACTGGACTGATGAAGCCACTGTGTGGCGAAACGTTTCCTGAATAAAGATTCCCATATGTTGCATGTCTCAATCTTCAACTTGTCAGTTTCTCAAACCATTCATCACATATGTATTATTAAATACACAGCTATTGTATATAAAATCAAGGTCACTATAAAGTCGTGCGTCTCTCGTTTATTTATCACTATCATCTCCTCAAAACTCCACTGATTTCTGATGGACAATGCCTTTCCTCCGCCTCTCCTTTCTGTAAATATAAAAACATGTGCAGTATAATGTGATCCTTTATTGACAACGTTTCGCCTTGATAAAGGCGAAACGTTGTCAATAAAGGATCACAGTATACTGCTTATGTGTTTATATTTACAATGTGTCTGTATTTTATACCATTTATTTCGTCTCTCGCTTCTCCTCTCTTCATATAGGCGAATTAAAAAAATTTCAATACAATGCATGGGGCACTTGCACCTGCCTTCTCTTTCTCTATCTCTTTCTTGAAGTCCAACCCATTATGCTACTTTTATCACTTTCTTTATTATTTTTATCAGTATTATAATTATTTATTATACATTTTTAATATTTATATTATTATAGTAAAAACCAAACCAGCAGTAGTCTCTCAGTGCCTGGTGAAGGGGAAGGTAATTAGTAACGATTCAATGGGGAAAAAAACGTGTTCTAACCCCTTGCATCAAGAGCTTTTTACGACTCTCATTTCCTACGTCAATCCGCTTCCTCCGACACTGATAAAGTTGGTTGGTGCTGTCCTCCTCCTCCTCCTCTACTTTCCTTCACAGTCATATAACTCTTTCTTCAGATCGTCAGTAGTATTGAATCTCTTATATGTCAAGGTAATGATTCTTTTGAATCTTCTTGCGAGTGATGTGAAACTGTCCTCGCATCTGAGCTCCTTTAATTTATTAACATCTAGAGGTAGAGCTCTGAAGCTCCTTAACATGAAGTTCCTTTGAATTAGTTTTGCGGTTATCTCTACCAGTACTTCTTTATGAAAGCTAAAAAGCAGACATATATGAATATAATTTATTCCTCTCTGTGTTTTCAAACCATAAACATAATTTAGTGTCCTCGGCCCAGTAACTAGATTTACAGCAGCAAGCTTTAATAAATAACGTGAAATATATTACGTGAAATTAAATAATGAACATATTTTCTTAGTATGCATCCATCTTTCAATAATATTATTTATTTTACATTTAAGAGACATTAGGTGAGCACGTAAGCGAGAATGAGTGTATAACGCTGTGAGAATCTTACTAAGCTCAGAAAAGCCAGCGGCTGATGAGTGAGCCTGACCACTGCAGTCCTAATGGACGCCTGCTTGAACTCATTGCTGTACGCTATTCCTTTTCGAATTATTTTTTGTGGTATAATCTAAGTTACTTTCTCGGTTTTGTTTCACACACGTGATGTAAATTTGTATGTCGAACGTTGTATCTTCAGCAAAGAAATAAGATAACCCGCAACTGAAGCTTTTGGTCATCTAACCGGGACCTTCCGATGGCTTAATTACCAGTTCACCCCTTTTAAAATTATGGTTTTGATTAAAGCCATATTACTAATTATCGGTAAAGATGAGAAGTTAGTACAGTAATTAGACACGTTTTGGAAAAGGTTTAAAGTAAAGGGAAAACTACGTAAACTGAACATAACTACAATGGAAGAGAGGTGTAAGAAAGACAATTTAACTACGGTTTAGCATGCATGGAACAAAGGACCGGGGATAAGAGATAATCTGAGAACCCACGGAAATATTTCTTCAGTCTTAGAGAGGTTTGAAAGTGTAAAGAACTAGTAGGTGGAAGTACTGGTCATTTATATGTAAATATAATGTCTTTTTCTTAAGGTTAAAAGTCTTACTAAAAACTTCTTTTAATATAACAGCAATGCATTATGTGAAACTGCCCTGAATAACACCAACCTCTGTTATACTGCAATTAATTTGTGTTGGAACGTACATCAGAACCCAAAGGTAAAAAAAAATCATTCAAACTAGATTATTAGCATTCATCAGGCTGGCAGACTGCTGATGTGGGTGAGCAGAATGCTCACGCAAATTCAAACATTAATCCATCACCCACTGCAACCTCCAACTGGCTTCGATTAAAGCGACCATAACCTTCTGTCTCACCAACACCAAAATTTCATGAACAGTGCTGTGAGCTTGACCTTTGATTTACGTTAGAGTCTGTTAAAAATATATCCCACTGAGATGCCTAAAAGTAGATCAGTCGTAGAAATAGAGCTTAGAAGATTTTACACATAATTTGTAGAAATGTTCAAGAACTTCAAATAACACAAAAATGAAAAGAAACTTAGACCGAAATATGGCAGATATAACGCGTATACTACAACACTCATACGAGGCAGAAGAAATGCACTGTTTACTAAAAAGGAATGAAGGAAATTAGGGAAAAAATTAAAATTTCTAGTAATAACCTCGTCTAATGTTGGTCTTTCACTCAGAGGATACTTAGCATAACATTCCCATGGACGCAGATATTGCAGCTGATTCCATTAGTACCATTACCACGAGGCTTAATTTCACCTGAAATTTCAAAGGCATAGAGAAGTACCGACATGCCATTTCTGCACAGAGGCAGCAGACCTATGACAAAAATTATAGACCAGTGTTGATGACAAAATATTGTGCACTCTGATGCCGAGTATAAGAATGATTTTGGCGAAATTATTCCATACACAAATTTTCGCTCGTCCTATATGGCAAGATGAGCGTTGCTATTTAAGCCAAGATCGCAAGTTCTGCCTATTCGGCACGACATATATTTTATTATTATCACACTGGCCGATTCCCACCAAGGCAGGGTGGCCCGAAAAAGAAAAACTTTCACCATCATTCACTCCATCACTGTCTTGCCAGAAGGGTGCTTTACACTACAGTTTTTAAACTGCAACATTAACACCCCTCCTTCATATATATATATATATATATATATATATATATATATATATATATATATATATATATATATATATATATATATATATATATATATATATATATATATATATATATATATATATATATATATATATATATATATATATATATATATATATATATATATATATATATATATATACACACATATAAAACGCACATAAAAGAGAGAAGCTTACGACAACGTTTCGGTCCGACTTGGACCAGTGGCTGGCTGGATGGCGAAACGTCTATGATGGGGATGCCCGGGTGTTGTGCATGTGTCTTAATTTCATCTTGTCGGTATTATATACAACTCTTGTACTACTACTACTACTACTACCACCACCTCTTCCTGCCTATATATAGCCGTCCTGCTCCACTTCTGGTTAGTGTGACTTTGTCAATGGTCCAAGTCGGACCGAAACGTCGTCGTAAGCTTCTCTCTTTTATGTGCGGGTTATTTGTGTATATATATATATATATATATATATATATATATATATATATATATATATATATATATATATATATATATATATATATATATATATATATGAAGGAGGGGTGTTAATGTTGCAGTTTAAAAACTGTAGTGTAAAGCACCCTTCTGGCAAGACAGTGATGGAGTGAATGATGGTGAAAGTTTTTCTTTTTCGGGCCACCCTGCCTTGGTGGGAATCGGCCAGTGTGATAATAATAAAATATAACCATGCCACATATAAACTAAATAATGTAGATCTTAATATTACGGATTGCGAAAAAGATTTAGGAGTTCTGGTTAGCAGTAATCTGAAACCAAGACAACAGTGCATAAGTGTTCACAATAAAGCTAATAGAATCCTTGGCTTCATATCAAGAAGCATAAATAATAGGAGTCCTCAGGTTGTTCTTCAGCTCTATACATCCTCGGTTAGGCCTCATTTAGATTATGCTGCACAGTTTTGGTCACCGTATTACAGAATGGATATAAATTCTCTGGAAAATGTACAAAGGAGGATGACAAAGTTGATCCCATGTATCAGAAACCTTCCCTATGAGGATAGACTAAGGGCCCTGAATCGTAGAAAGACGTAGAATTAGGGGGGATATGATTGAGATGTATAAATGGAAGACAGGAATAAATAAAGAGGATGTAAATAGTGTGCTGAAAATATCTAGCCTAGACAGGACTCGCAGCAATGGTTTTAAGTTGGAAAAATTCAGATTCAGGAAGGATATAGGAAAGTACTGGTTTGATAATAGAGTTGTGGATGAGTGGAACAAACTCCCGAGTACAGTTATAGAGGCCAGAACGTTGTGCAGCTTTAAAAATAGGTTGGATAAATACATGAGTGGCTGTGGGTGGGTGTGAGTTGGACCTGATTAGCTTGTGCTACCAGGTCGGTTGCCGTGTTCCTCCCTTAAGTCAATGTGACCTGACCTGACTAGGTTGGGTGCATTGGCTTAAGCCGGTAGGAGACTTGGACCTGCTTCGCATGGGCCAGTAGGCCTTCTGCAATGTTCCTTCGTTCTTATGTTCTTATATATATATATATATATATATATATATATATATATATATATATATATATATATATATATATATATATATATATATATATATATATATATATATATATATATATATATACATATATATATATATACATATATATATATATATCCTAGGTAGTAGGTTGTTAGACAGCAACCGCCCAGGGAGGTACTACCGTCCTGCCAAGTGAGTGTAAAACGAAAGCCTGTAATTGTTTTACATGATGGTAGGATTGCTGGTGTCCTTTTTTCTGTCTCATGAACATGCAAGATTTCAGGTACGTCTTGCTACTTCTACTTACACTTAGGTCACACTACACATACATGTACAAGCACATATATGCACACCCCTCTGGGTTTTCTTCTATTTTCTTTCTAGTTCTTATTCTTGTTTATTTCCTCTTATCTCCATGGGGAAGTGGAACAGAATTCTTCCTCCGTAAGCCATGCGTGTTGTAAGAGGCGACTAAAATGCTGGGAGAAAGGGGCTAGTAACCCCTTCTCCTGTATATATTACTAAATGTAAAAGGAGAAGCTTTCGCTTTTCCTTTTGGCAACCCCACCTTGGTGGGATACGGCTGGTGTGTTGAAAGATGAAAGATATATATATATATGTATATATATAATATATATATATATATATACATATATATATATATATATATATATATATATATATATATACATATATATATATATATATATATATATATATATATATATATATATATATATATATATATATATATATATATATATATATATATATATAAGCCTTGCATTTGCTATTGTTTAAAGGTTTAAGCACTAAGGGCCAGGTCAGACGTCCAGAGCCACCAAGGACCAGATCAAACGTCCTAAGCGTCCTGTAGCACCAAGAGCCAGGCAGGAGAGACAAGTGCGTACAGACTGTGTAATAGGAATCGGGACGCCACTAATTGCAGGACGTTAGAGTGCGTGTGGGAACGTGGGTCGGCTGCAGAGGAAGACTACACCAAATATACTTTAAACATATACATTACTTATTACAGGGAACAGAGAAAATTATTCATCAATGATATCAATTTTTTAAGAGATTATGAAAATGTATTTAGTGTAGTCAATGGTTTGGACTTCAGTTGCTCCCATTAACCTTGTGCTGCATGATCCTTATGGGTTTAGAGCTTCCAGGTGAATAATAAACATTTATCACTATGGATGAGAACACTTTTCCTATCTGGATTTCATATCTGTATATATATATATATAATATATATAAATATATATATATATATATAAATATATATATATATATATATATATATATATATATATATATATATATGTGTGTGTGTGTGTGTGTGTGTGTGTGTGTGTGTGTGTGTGTGTGTGTGTGTGTGTGTGTGTGTGTGTGTGTGTGTGTGTGTGTGTGTGTGTGTTTGTAGAGCCGAATAGCTAAAACTGGTCAATTAAAAGAACTCATTTAAAATTAAGTCCTTTCTAAAGTTTTCTTTTATACGTTTAAAGATATAATTTTTCATTTATGTTAATGTAAAAATTAATAATCTGTATCAAAAGAACCTTAGAAAACTTACTTAACCATATTATAAAAATCGAAATTTAATTTAGTCTAATCCAACTAAATATATTTTAGATAAGTTTACAATAATTTAATAATAAAAATACAATGAAATATTTTTTTTTCGTTAGGTTCAGAATGATTTTTGCGAGATTATTGCATTCTCAAATTATCGCTTGCCTTTCTCGCCAAGAAGAGCGTTGCTATTTAAGCCAAAATTCTGAAGTTTTACCTATTCGGAACGACATATATGTAAACTCCACTCCTTCCGGCTACATTATTGTCTAAGTAAAAATAGGTAGAATTATTCTATAAAACACAGAAAAACGTGCTCGGGCACTGAATAAGAAATGTGAAGAAAGAGTAAGATTTGTAATGCTAAGACAAATACTGCATTCATTACAACCTCTACTTCTACCGAAACTACTACTAAGTACTGAATGTTACCTTACCATCTGACCATGAAGATTCTGTTGACCACAGGGTAGCTCCTGTTGTAGGCGGTGTTTGGATAAGCAAGCAACCACCACACAAAGCAAGCAACCACCAAACAAAGAGCAACTAACGTCAGGATTCTATTGACCCCTGCCAGCTCCTGCCGTAGGCAATGTTTGGAGAAGCAAGCAAGCAACTACATAAAGAGAGCGCGCTCTGGGAAAGGCAAACGAAGGAGAAGAAAAAAAAAGGATGACGCATAATAGAAATGTTATTCCCCTGGTCTCTAAGCAAGGAAGAGGCGTTGCAGCAGTAAAACAGGAGAGGGTCGTAAAGGCTGCTCTCCTGGGCACGTCACAGCAAAATACTACCCTCCCAAAACACCCTTTCGCTCGAGCCAAATGGTAAACAATTTATTTTTAGGATGACTTTGGGGCCGGGTCGTCGCCTTGCCGAACACATGATGTGGTGGTGAGAGCGCATCCCTGCGTGTGCGCCTTTGTGGTATTGTTTGTGAAGGTTTGTGGCTTTGTGTGTTATCTACCAGTTCTCAAAGGCACTTTTCTATAGATAATTGACTTGTTGTGTAGTGTGTATTTGAATATGTGTGTGTGTGCGTGTGTGGTTGCAGGAGTCGAGTCACAGCTCCTTGCCCCGCCTCTTAGCTAGTCGCTACTAGCTCCACTTTTTCCCTGCTCCAAGTGTGTGTGTGTGTGTGTGTGTGTGTGTGTGTGTGTGCGTGTGTGGTTGCACTAGTCGAGTCACAGTTCCTTGCCCCGCCTCTTAGCTAGTCGCTACTAGGTCCACTCTTTCCCTGCTCGAAGTGTGTGTGTGTGCGTGTGCGTGTGTGCTTTAGAAATTCCAGTGTTTTGAGTATGAGAACTTACGGTTTTGCATGAGCAGGTTTATGGTTGACTTGTACGACTCTGTGGGCATTTGTGGTTTTCGAGTTTGTAGTTTAAGTGTCACAGATCACAGGGTCAGATTTAAGATCAGGTCAGGAGCAGAGGTCACGTGGCCAGTATCTTATAGTCAAGGAGACAGGGTCAGAGGTCATGGAATCACAAAGTCAATATCACGGGGTCAGTATAATGGGGTCAGTGCCACGGGGTCAGTATCACGGGGTCAGTACCACAGGGTCAGTACCACGTTGTCAAGATTGGCAATTTTTAGTCGGTCTTAAGGGCTCTGGATTTCTGCTTTTAAGACCTTTTATCTTCACGAATTTCTCCCTTTCACTGACTCTTTTCCATTTAAATAATAAAGGCAACCACTAACCGCCTGACTGCTCAGAAATCGGGACGCGATTAGCGGGGCTAAGGATCGAGCCTTCCGTACTCCTAGCGATGAATGCCCCACACGGATTTAGCGCTTCGGGTAAATTCTCAATTTATTTTCTGAATGCGTGAAAGTTACTCAGATTTCTGCCCTTATTATTAGTTATTATTATTATTATTATTATTATTATTATTATTATTATTATTATTACTGGAAAATTACAAACCTGTACGAGACTGGGGAAGGGAAGGTAATAGGGTTTGATTCGAGGAAGATAGAAAATTCCCTGGATCAAGAGCCATTTAGCAAATATATTTTTTCCACAAATGTTCGGAGAAAAGAAATGAAGAGCTTGTATTTATGTTTGCAGCTACAAGGTATGTTTGCTAATATAACAGAAAGCTTGTTTAAATGAAATTCAATAAGGACTTCCGGTGTGCTGTGTGTGTGTGTGTGTGTGTGTGTGTGTGTGTGTGTGTGTGTGTGTGTGTGTGTGTGTGTGTGTGTGTGTGTGTGTGTGTGTGTGTGTGTGTGCACAACATTCCTAACATAAATCTTTGTTCTGGCTTTGTTTCATAACACTGTAAAATGCTGAACCTCAGTACACTCGTGACCTGACCTGACCTTTGTTTCCTCCTTTCCTTACCTCTTCACCTTGCCTATATTTTCATTGCCTTTTCTCTCTTCTGCCCAGGTGGATTCTGTCCTTTGGGTGCTGTGTCCACAAAGGGATTTTGCTATATCCCCATGAGCAAGTGGCTCTTCTACGGTGCTCCTCTTTTCTCCTGCTCTTTTAAATACCTCTACTACACACTACCTTCTTTCATTTTTACTATTACACTCTTATTTCTACCTCTACTACTACTACTGCTACCACTATTACTACTACTATCACCTCTCATCGTTCTACCACTCCTTTATCCCACTCTTTCTCGCATATTCTAGCCCCTTTACCTTCTCGCTTCTGTGTGATTTCTTAAAGGATAGGGACCAACTTTGCCCCAAGAACAGCCTGAATTCTTCGTGGCACAGATTCAACAAGGTCCTGGAGACCTTCCTTAGAGATCGTGATCCACGTTGATAGCATCACGCTGTTCAAGCAGATTTGTCAAGAGCACATTCATGCAGTGAATCTCCCTTTTCACCACATCCCAAAGGTTTATGTCAAATTCTGACCGTACCATCTGCATGACGCAGCAGAAATCGCGATTCGTCAGACCAGACCAGTATTCAACTGTCCTGTTTGGGTGAGCCAGTGCTCACTGTAGCTT
>NC_091323.1:21775501-21798001 GCF_038502225.1 Cherax quadricarinatus
GGAGGTATTATAGTTTTGGGTCCAGCCTGACATTAGAGAGGTTGATGCATTTCAATATAATATAGAATCTATCATAGATGCCACTGAATCCACGCACGGGGTTTACATCTGACTGTGCGTCCATGTAGGCGTGTGGATGAGCGTTCTTGGCTAAGTGCGTAGGTGTGCACGTTGGCGTCTGTGTGTCAGAGAATGATCGTAGCGTTCATGATGTGTGGCGCACGAGAGAATGATGTATACCAGCTTACTAACTCATTAGCTGTAGTGTACACCTCGAGCACCTAGAAACAAGGTTGTGAATATTCCATACTGAAGGCAGACACACTGGACTAGGCAGTGTAGTCAGAATGGCGAGTAATATCAGAGGATATAAAGGTGAAGAGGAGAAAACAGAGATGACGAGGGAGGAGTAGTAAAAGAGGAGGAAGAAGGGAGTAAGCTGGAAAGAAGAGGGAGTCGAATTGAGGAATAAAAGAGAAATGGGGAAACTATGCAGGAAGGGTGTATCGGGAAGGAAGAGGAAGAGAGAGAATGAAAGGGAACGAGAGGAAGGTGTGTGTAGGCTGGTAGGGTGTAACAAGTGTAACCCTGAGAAAGGAGGGGAGTATGATTGGCAGTAAATTACAGGTAAGGAGGCGAGAGCGTCGCCTCTATGAAGTATATTGACTCAACCTTCAGTTTACACACACACATATATATATATATATATATATATATATATATATATATATATATATATATATATCTCTATATATATATATATATATATATAGATAGATTTATCACACCGGCCGATTCCCACCAAGGCAGGGTGTCCCGAAAAAGAAAAACTTTCACCATCATTCACTCCCTCACTGTCTTGCCAGAAGGGTGCTTTACACTACAGTTTTTAAACTGCAACATTAACACCCCTCCTTCAGAGTGCAGGCACTGTACTTCCCATCTCCAGGACTCAAGTCCGGCCTGCCGGTTTCCCTGAACCCCTTCATAAATGTTACTTTGCTCACACTCCAACAGCACGTCAAGTATTAAAAACCATTTGTCTCCATTCACTCCTATCAAACACGCTCACGCATGCCTGCTGGAAGTCCAAGCCCCTCGCACACAAAACCTCCTTTACCCCCTCCCTCCAACCTTTCCTAGGCCGCCCCCTACCCCGCCTTCCTTCCACTACAGACTGATACACTCTTGAAGTTATTCTGTTTCGCTCCATTCTCTCCACATGTCCGAACCACCTCAACAACCCTTCCTCAGCCCTCTGGACAACAGTTTTGGTAATCCCGCACCTCCTCCTAACTTCCAAACTACGAATTCTCTGCATTATATTCACACCACACATTGCTCTCAGACATGACATCTCCACTGCCTCCAGCCTTCTCCTCGCTGCAACATTCATCACCCATGTTTCACACCCATATAAGAGCGTTGGTAAAACTATACTCTCATACATTCCTCTCTTTGCCTCCAAGGACAAAGTTCTTTGTCTCCACAGACTCCTAAGTGCACCACTCACCCTTTTCTCCTCATCAATTCTATGATTCACCTCATCTTTCATAGACCCATCCGCTGACACGTCCACTCCCAGATATCTGAATACATTCACCTCCTCCATACTCTCTCCTTCCAATCTGATATCCAATCTTTCATCACCTAATCTTTTTGTTATCCTCATAACCTTACTCTTTCCTGTATTCACTTTCAATTTTCTTCTTTTGCACACCCTACCAAATTCATCCACCAATCTCTGCAACTTCTCTTCAGAATCTCCCAAGAGCACAGTGTCATCAGCAAAGAGCAACTGTGACAACTCCCACTTTATGTGTGATTCTTTATCATTTAACTCCACGCCTCTTGCCAAGACCCTCGCATTTACCTCTCTTACAATCCCATCTATAAATATATTAAACAACCACGGTGACATCACGCATCCTTGTCTAAGGCCTACTTTTACTGGGAAATAATTTCCCTCTTTCCTACATACTCTAACTTGAGCCTCACTATCCTCGTAAAAACTCTTCACACATGGTACGTGCAAGAAAAAAATCGTAATAAATGAATGCAACAAATCAAATATAGTAACGGTTTTAAAACCTTCAGTCTAGTGATCCCAAAACAGAAGTCCAGTGCCCTAACCCACTGAACAACAGAAGGTCGTAATATTTCACCAATAAGAGTCCTGGGAAGGTCCATGAACGGCTACTAACGTAATCCTAATCAGACGTTTTAATCGAGAAACCTCGACCTCGCCAGCAAGCAGTGATTAACACTGCATCTCCTCTCTTCCAAGTCCTTTCCTATGTGGCGAAATTTAGATCAAACGAATGTGACAGTTCACTTAGACTATAATTATTAACCCAGCGCCTTTATCTACGGCACAAGTTCGAAACATCGACAGTTGGAAATGCTGCCATCAGTTCTAAGAGAACTGGGGTGAACCCTTCGCTGCAAAATCTAAAACGATATCAAGTTAAGCCAGCAAGTAGACTTTCCCGGGTGGATTATTTTACCTCAGGACGAGATGCGAGCTGCCTGCTTTAACCTCATCCCCCAGAGTCAAAAGCGTAGAGCAAACAGTGGAAGCTTCTCAGCCCTTCCGCCCCTAAAAGAAATTTAAGCAGCTTGTCCTCCAAAAGAAAAGTCGTGGCACACAAATAAATTTTTTTGTTGCTGTCTCTGTTTACCGGGAGATAATCTTCAATGGGTCCCTCCCTGGGGATAGGCGCACCGCCTGTTAAACATGGGGATGGGAGGAGGAGGAGGAGATTAGTGAAATGGGTCAGTTGTTTGAGGCAGAATTATGGGCTAAAAAGGAAAATAAAAAAGTTTGAAAACATTATTAGGATAGAGTGCGAGACCCCTGGTAATTATTTATTATAAACCCAAAGGGATCATGGAGCGCTTAGAGAATGGGGAGGCTTTTGAGGATCGATCCGATGGAGCGGAGTTTGAGAACCTTGCTCCGGGAGGGTAGAGGATTCTGTTTCAGGAACCACCAGAACCTTTTTGTTATTCAGTGATTTTAACTCTAAAATTTAGCATGAATTCACTACCATCATTACTAATTATAAGTTCCTTCGATAATTTTCTATCATTTATAATTTGCTGTTTTTGTTAGCTTAACACATACTGTCATTTCAAATATGGTCACAATATAGTCAGAGCAATTTGAAGTCTATTGGCCTTATTTCAAAACATATCCATAATTCTCTTCCAGTGGCAGTCTGTGAGGTACAGCAAATTTTGACGAAAGGGAAAATTCCTTTACTATTTAGGCTAAAAATGTGTTTCCGAATTCCTTATCAGGCACTCGATCCTTGCCACCTCAACATGGTCAGTGTTCATCGTTCAAGAACTGAAACATTATCAAATTGATATTTGTAATATATTTGTTTTGAAGTGATACGTTAATATATTTCTCTTCATTGTTAACATGTCGTATCTTATCCAGGGTTGTTGTCATTGCACAGGCACCGAACTAATCTAGCGACTCAGTTAACCTTTCAAAACCTAACGAAATACAAAATAATTTACTTACCTAAATAGTCTAATTGTTCCTATTTTCTTTGAGGGAAACAAGGGAAAAGGGGAGAAATAATCTTCAAGTGACTTTTTTTTTTTTGACACGATCAAACAATTACATTCATCTCAGTTCAGAAATCCGCAACACAATATTTCTCCAGAGTACAAACCCCTCATAACTTCGGCGTGGTCTGAAAAGTCTTTTGCTATCAGTCTTTCCCAAATACTGCCCACTACTACTATTTTTCTTCATTGTTAACATCAGTATCTATATCATTATTTACATCAGTATCTACATCAGTATTTACATCAGTATCTACATCAGCATCTACATCAGTATCTACAACGACGAGAGAGAAACTTTCCCCTCGTTAAATTTATACACCCCACACTCCTCACACATACGTATCCGTCCCTCCTATTTGCCTAATCTTCTCACAGGCGGGTCCCATAATCCAGAGTCCCTTTCCTGGCATTTCAATTTCTTAAGCTTGGGCACCCCTGGTGTCCTTCCTGGCATTCGCCAGCACAGCCCATTCTCATTGTTAGCAATGGAATTCATATGCATGGCATTCCGCCAGAGCTGTGACTACACAGCGTGTTACACTCTCTGTCGTAGGTGTTTACGTGTGTTGTTGCAAGACACACCTGTGGTTGTACCTGCATGTATTGTTAAAGGTGTTTACCTGTGATGATACAGGTATTTTCACGTGTTGTTCGTGTTTGCTGTGTTGTTAAAGATCTGTGATGTTGAAGGGACTTACCAGAAATATAGCAATTTCCTTTTATCTGTATTGTTGAAGATATATAACAGAGTTGACGCTGTCTATATTGTTTACCTGCGCTAGTACACATAACAAGACAGCCCCTCAGTAGCCTGCCTTTGATAGAAAAAAATGAATGTCAAATTCTAATAATTATTTGCAATAATTTTACCCCTTTAGTCCTTCCTGTGGCTAGTTCGTGCTCTCTCTCTCTCTCTCTCTCTCTCTCTCTCTCTCTTTCTCTCTCTCTCTCTCTCTCTCTCTCTCTTTCTCTCTCTCTCTCTCTCTCTCTCTCTCTCTTCTTCCTTTACGGGTTTGACAAGATTAAGGATCCCTAGCTTTACTGACAGCTATTTCAGGTTAAGGATTCCTAACTTTATTGGCAAGCTCAAGAGCTTTACCTACATCAGCTCATTTGAAAGCATTTTATTGTTATGAGACATACAAGTAGGGAACAGGATGAAGTTGGAGCCATCTGTGGGGCAGCATTTTCATTTGATCAACTGACTTTATCTCGTTGACATCATTATGCTGTACGAATGTGTTCCATACTCGAGTCATCCTGGGTATGTATGATCTCAGATGGAGTGATGTTCTGGAGAAGGGTACAGCCAGAGTGAAGTTGCTGCTTTCTGCCCGTCTTGTGGCATAAAAGCTTGTTTCACGCTGTCCTCGAAGTGGATCCAAGTGTGGTATTTTGACAATATTGGCCTTGTACATAACAGTAAGGCCACCCACATCCCTCCTATGTTGAAGGCTCTGCTGAAATGACAGATCTATCCAGGATGGGTCCAGGCGAGAGATGAGACGTCTTGCTCTGTTCTCTACTCTGTCAAGCAGTCGCAGATGAGAGGGGGCAGGCAAACCAAGAAAGTGGAGCATACTCAAGGTGCGAGCGTACTTGTGCCTCGTACAGGATCTTGCAACCCTACTGTCAAGCAGATGCGAGATACGGCGAAGTGCTGTAAGCTTCCTGGCTGCCTTGTTTGCAAGATTTACAACATGGTTCTTCATGGTTAGTTTGGAGTCAAATTTCACTCCAAGGATATCAACTTCTTCTCCAGGTGCCAACATCCTCCCATTCATCCTTACTACTGCACCAGCATTACCATCTCTCTCTCTCTCTCTCTCTCTCTCTCTCTCTCTCTCTCTCTCTCTCTCTCTCTCCTCTCTCCCTCTCTCCATCTCTCCCTCTCTCTCTCCCTCCTCTCTCCTCTCTCTCCCTCCCTCCTCCCTCTCCTCCTCCCTCCCTCTCCTCCCTCCTCCCTCCCCTCTCCTCTCTCCCTCCTCTCCCTCCCTCCTCCCTCCTCTCCTCCTCCTCCTCTCTCCTCTCTCTCTCTCTCTCTCTCTCTCTCTCTCTCTCTCTCTCTCTCTCTCTCTCTCTCTCTCCATTTTCCTCCTGGAATGTTTCCTGATGCTCAAGCTGTTGTTGGGAAGCTAGTGCAAATATTCTGACACATAATATTATTTTAAAATGTCGAGAGGCCATTGCAATAATAATCTTATATATCATTGTAAAATAATATAGCCCAAAGTCAACAATTTTTCTTTTCTCTCCTAATATATAATTTTCCTTGGCACGCTCTGTGGTCTTCATATAAATTTCCATTTCTTCTCCTGTGGATGAAATAGACCATCCCGATAAATGGTGATATCCAGGTAAGTGTAACTCCAGTACCGTTGGAACGACACGTTATCAAGCTGCCGTAGCTACTAAACTCTGTATTCTTAACGACATCCTCATTGTTCCACTGAAGTCTCCCAGCTACTACTGGCAGATTTCAACTATACATAACGTATCCTGTTAGATATAAAGACACAAGTGCAAGTAATGTGACATTTTATTGTGGTAACGTTTCGCTTCGTCAAGCCATAACGGGTTGACGAAGCTCCTGAAGAGCGAGACATTGCCACAGCGAAATGTTATATTAGTTACACTTGTGTCCTTTTACGTGATATACTGTCGGTAACTGTGTCAACATTAATACATAACCCATCCTGCGTAATGGAACACGGGAGGGTAAAACAATCCTGGCGTTTGTTCCCACTATTTAACTGTCGTATAGAATAGGGCAGTAACATAATGCTGGTGTATCAAATTTTGAAAAATAAAAATAAAAAAAGTTTCTCCGTGCGATTCTGAAACAGAGTTTTCTGAATTGATGTCTATTCTTCCCTCATCTTGATTTTCCTGCGTAAAACTCCAATTTCCGTCAGCAGGTCATAGCCTCCTGTGCTCACTAGCCGTGCAAAATCGCATTATACTTGTAAGGTAATATCACCACTTTCTCTTCCTCCTCAGCGCACCCTTTATTAACTCGTCCCTGCTCCGTCCCCCTTCCTGCTGCTGCTGCTCCTCCTCCTCCTCCTGCTACTGCTCCTCCTCCTCCTGCTGCTGCTCCTCCTCCTGTTGCTGCTCCTCCTTCAGCTGCTACTGTTCCTCCTCTTCCTCCTCAGAGACTTCTTCTATACTGACTTTAGTATAAAGAATGAAAGATGCTGTTTAAGGAAAATGGCTTGATACGCATTTGCACTGATATATAAATGTATAATATATATATATATATATATATATATATATATATATATATATATATATATATATATATATATATATATATATATTATATATATATATATTGTTGAAAATGTAGCAGCTTACGGGCAGTTGAACAAATTTTGTAAAAGAAATTTCTCATGTTTTTCGAATCATTCATTATGTAAATAAAAATTGTGCTGAGTGACCCCTTACATGTTTGGTGCTTCTTTAAAGTAAACAAAAAAAGTCTTCTGAACTATTAACTTGGATTTCGCTACAAAAACAAATCAGCCTGGAAAATTTATTACTTTCTTCCACGAAATACAGGTGCCTTTATTTTGGTGACAGGATCATGATCCAAGGAGTCAGAGCTACCTCTCATATGTCCATGAATCATTCAATAAAGCACAACACAGAAGATACTTAAATAGGATCAAAATACAGCTGGAAGAAAGGCCCTATACTAGAAAAAAATTCCCCAGACTGTAATAAAAGTTTATACTAGTATGAATCGATCCTCTGACTGGAATAAAGACTTAATCCTAGGAAAAGTATCTTCTCAGGCTGGAATAAAGGCTCAGTGCTAGAAAAAATCTCCCCTCAGGCTGGAATAAAGTTTAATACTAGAACAATTCTCCCCTCAGACTGGAATAATGTTTAATACTAGACAAAAATCTTACCTTGGGCTGGAATAAAGACTGAAAACTAGAAAAAATCTCTCCTCATGCTGGAATAAACGCATCATACTAGGAAAAAGAACCTCGGGCTGGAATAAAGGCTCAATACCAGAACAATTCTCCCCTCAGACTGGAATAATGTTTAATACTGGAAAAAAAATCTCTCCTCAGGCTGGAATAAACGCATCACACTAGAAAAAAATTCCCTTCAGGCAGGGAAAAAGCTGTCTCAGCATAAGATGAAAGCACACAGTGGAGAACATCTCTGCTCAGGCTGGGATAAAGTCTTCCCCAGGATTGCGGACCTTTATAAAAATCGCGAAAGCCGAGGCTGAAATTAGAAACAGAATTGAGGTGCAGATTTGCATATTATTAAATCTCTTCGTAATTTTCTTTTCATATACGATCCTGACGTAGGTTTTTCCAAGGAAGCACCTTAGTTTTAATTATAATTTTACAGAGGGAAGGAAGTCTCTGAGGAAATGAGGAAAGGGGGTGAAGTGGAGGGTAGGAGACGGGAAGGAGGGTAGGACACGGGAAGGAGGGTAGGAGACGGGAAAGAGGTTAGGAGACGGGAAGGAGGTTAGGAGAGTAGGAGACGGGAAGAAGGGTAGGAGACGGGAAGGAGGGTAGGAGACGGGAAGGAGGTTAGGAGAGTAGGAGACGGGAAGAAGGGTAGGAGACGGGAAGGAGGGTAGGAGACGGGAAGGAGGGCAGGAGACGGGAAGGAGGGTAGGAGACGGGAAGGAGGTTAGGAGACGGGAAGGAGGTTAGGAGACGGGAAGGAGGTTAGGAGAGTAGGAGACGGGAAGAAGGGTAGGAGACGGGAAGGAGGGTAGGACACGGGAAGGAGGGTAGGACACGGGAAGGAGGGTAGGAGACGGGAAGGAGAGCAGGAGACGGGAAGGAGGGTAGGAGACGGGAAGGAGAGCAGGAGACGGGAAGGAGGGTAGGAGACGGGAAGGAGGGCAGGAGACGGGAAGGAGGGTAGGAGACGGGAAGGAGTGCAGGAGACGGGAAGGAGGGTAGGAGACGGGAAGGAGGTTAGGAGACGGGAAGGAGGTTAGGAGAGTAGGAGACGGGAAGAAGGGTAGGAGACGGGAAGAAGGGTAGGAGACGGGATGGAGGGTTTGAGGGTGGATAGGGAAGGGATAGGCAGGTGAAAAGGACGGTAGACTGATGGGTAGGTGATGGAGGATATAGGAAGAAGGAAGACAGAGGAAGGGGATTGGAGACGAACGAGGGTAGGGGATGAAAGAGGGAAGGGAAAAAACGGTAAGAAATTGTAGAAGGATAGAGAGAAATGGAGGGAAGGGGTGAATAAGGAAGAGAAAGGAAATAGTGTGAAAATCGTAATTATCGTCATTTTTCGATTAAAAATGTAATAATCTTCATATTCTAAATAAAATAAAAAAAAAAATAAAAAATGTCTCCAACTACTCTTTAACGTCAAAATATTCAATAATAATAATATATATAGTTGATGGACTTTTCATGTGATTTTTGAGATTCAAAGTGTTGGGAGTAAAGGGAGAGTGGATAAATGGTGGTGAGGGGATAGAAAGGGGGGTAAGGGAGGCAGGGGGGGGGAAGTGGTGGTGACGTCAGCGGCCTGCCACCACAAATGGTCTTACTTGTTCCAAAACTTGTCTCGTTTAAGATGAACTTTTCCGTCGTTCTGTCTTATTATTCCTACCCCCCCCCCTCCCTTTTTTTTTTGCATATTTTTTTTTATTCATTTTAATATTTTGTGCTGTTGTAACATTAGTTAAAAAATAACAATTATGAGGCACTGAAAGTCTTGAAAAGACAATGGAAAAATTAAGTCATTTTTGGGGGGAAGGGGGTATAAAAGGTCATTTACGCATTTATTAAACTGTGCAATAAAATCACAGTAAATAGGTGATATCACAATACGCAAAACAACAAGTATGAAAAGACAATTTACTTTTAGACGCCTCTGTGATTTCTTATAGTTCCTTGATAATGTGAGAAATCATGAAAGTGTTTGAAAGTTCACTATTTCTTTACAGTGTTTGTTTTGTGTGATAACTGTACATATATGTACATGTACCTAAATAAATTTACTTCCTAGCGCACTTTAAAAAAGTTCTGGGTTGAATATTTATAGAAAAAAATAAACGTTCTTCAAATATTAACGCTGTGTATTTGAGTTGGGGTTTGCCTGTTGTTGGTGTCAGTGTCGCGTCGCGTGTGTCAGCTCCATAAAATCAGTGGATTATTGGAAGACATTGATGCGTTAGCAGCATGGACGTTGTGCCAGAGAACTTATCAAGTGTAACTCTGTAAGTAATCAAGTGAATGTGGATATTATATGAGACAAAATACAGGGAAATGGTAAACATTGTGGTGTTACGGCAGTTGTTAACGTTTTAAACTGCTGGACGAGTATTACCTAGAAGAAATAGGTTCCATTATCGCAAGCAGTTTACTTTGGCAGTGGTTAAAAGACATGGAAAGTTTGTAATAGTAATGAAGTGAGAATATTTCACAGGAGCTACTTACATCTTTAAAAGAAGAGAGCATGAGCTAATATTAAATAAGGTTTAGTGGTAGTGCGAAAGGAAACAGGATTTTCATCCTTACCACAGATGACAGTGTAGCCACAGTGTTTTGGATCCAGACGAGGGATAAGACACGGTGGGAGAATGTTAGTAAATGATGGTAATATACATAAAATATT
Organism: Cherax quadricarinatus; assembly: GCF_038502225.1. Lineage (NCBI taxonomy): Eukaryota > Metazoa > Arthropoda > Malacostraca > Decapoda > Parastacidae > Cherax > Cherax quadricarinatus. Next base: position 21,785,705 of record NC_091323.1, read on the forward strand.
TTTTCCCAGGAGAAACTACTAGATTTAAATAAGAGATGGGAAAGTGAAGGAGTAAAAGAAATACTAGATGGCGCACAGAGGCAGAGTAACACAGGTGGAGTCATTAACAAACAAAACAAAACAGAAAGAAAAAGAAATACATCCACAAAATAACACACGTGTGCCAGAAACTTGTCTGCAGAGTAACACATAAGAAAAATAAACCAGTGCAGAACACCGCAGACGGGACAGATTTAGTGAATGGAAACAGTGCTGCAGCTGGTGCTGCTGTTGGTAGGGAGTGCTCTTGCCGTAGATGGTGCTGGTACAGTTCTAGACACAGCTGGTGGTGTTTCTGGTGAATATCTGGAAACTGCACCAGTTGGAAACCTAGCACTTTCACCCCAAAAATCACAGCCAATAGGGCCATGATGTGTAAATTCTATGTTTGGGGCTCCTGTAAATGGAGAATGCCTGGGAAAACAAATGGGTCATGCATATGTAAACATCTAAAAAATGCCGTGATCTCTTGACCAAAGGTGAGTGTCGTTCTACCACAGACATTCTTACCTTAAAATCTGTTATACGTCAGCTCGTAAAAGCTAAAGCCTCCTCGCCTACCATTTGAGAAATCAGGAGGTACAAACCTCAAAACCATAGGAAATAAACCATGGTGAGGTAACTGTCCAATGGTTATAATCATAACCATAATGTTTAAAGGGATAGACCGGTAAGCCAGTGGAACGCCTCGGTCAGTTGACCAAAAGCTCCAGTTACGAGTCGTCATATGACCAAGATCCGCGTCACTAAACACTTGTCCTGTTTCCTGACAAACGTTACCTAACCTAACCAAACAAAGCCATTTACAACTAATAAAAACTCAGAGATATTTTAGTGCCAGGAAGCAAAAATAAAAAAAATCAAGAAGTGACCAAAAAGTTCCAGTCTCCTCCAGAACCACGGACGGTTATGTCATACAAAAAATCTCTCTCAAAAAAAACACCTCTTTTGTTTTAGCAAACACACAGGAGATGGTTTACCAACAGCAGGCCCTGTCTCAGTACAAGACGCAAGTCTCTCAGACCATAACTACCACTACCAGTCCCCTCTTCTACCACGACAAGCATCACCCCTGATATTATCAACATCTTCCTACCACAACTACCAGCCACCTCTGACACACCTGCGGTTAAGTCGCCTCTCAGACCCAAGGTGAAGAGGGCCAGAGATAACCCTCAAGGAACTCTCTATTACCTTCAAGAAGGTCCAAATTCAATTAAGATAATAAATGGGTAGGCCCCTAGTGAACCACCGAGGGTCAATACACTTACTCCTACTCCTCGTCGTCTTACTCCTCTTCCTCCTCCTCCTCCTCTTCTTCTTCCTCCTCCTCCTCCTCCTCCTCCTCCTGTCTTAAGTAAACAATCTCAAGAGCACTAGAGTGTAAGCCAAGAGATGTTCGTCTTTTATTCCTTCCTCATTTTCTACTTCTCTTTCCCTTCACTTCTAATTCGTCTTTTTCCTCCCATCCCACTTCACCCTTTTCCTCTTCATAGTTTTCGCAACATCATGTCTTAAAAAAGTATAATAATTCTTCAGTTACATATATAGAAACTGAGACGTATATCACTGGAGAATATACCGACAAGTATGTTAATAAAACACTGTATGCATTCTGTGACATTTTATTAAGAAGACATTTCGCCTTCCAGGGTCTTTTACTTCTGACCAATGGATAAAAGTCTCTCGTGGGCGAAACGTCGTATCTGTTAATTGCCATCAACTCAATGTTGTGTCATATTGCGAACCTTGGAAGATAAAAAAAAAATTAGAAGTTGTACAGATGTAGCATGTCTAGATTTACAGAAAGTTCTCGATAAACACAAGGAGGAGCACTGCAGCAGGCCTACTGGCCCATACTTGGCAGGTCCTTCTCAAACCCAAACTCACTAACAATACTATTTGCCCAACCACCCATTTTCAATGTTGCCACATCGACGCATGTTGGCCAAAATAAGGGCGCATTTTGTAGTGCTTTCGGAATGATAAGCAGCGCTAATAATAATAATAATAGAATTACCAACAAAATGTTAGGTAAATGCCACAAAAAAAAATGTCACTTTTGTTGTATCTGTGTCCATTTACCTAACAATAATATTAACATTTTTAACCCCTTTGTAACTATAATATTATACAGTGGTAGACTGTATAATATTAACACCTTTGTAACAATAATATTATCTTTAACACCTTTGTAACTATTAAATAGATTCTTTTACTTTGTAAAAATATGTTTGCTCTTATGTTAATTTTTAATTCTATGTTAATTCTAGTATGCATGGGTTGAGAAAATTTGAAAAGCGCTAGATTAGAAAGCCAATTTCAGGTCATTATTTTGGACTAGCTTAATAGGGAAAAGCAAGTGATACCTAACACAGAAGAATAAGTTTGAGAGAATAGACCTAGGAGAGTTCCTGCAGAATCGGTCCTTGATTCAATATTTTTTTTTTTCACAATTTCCGTAACATGAAATGAGGTTAGCAAGTTAAACAACAGCAAAATTTACAGATACTCCATCAGCAAACTCAGCAGGAGCAACAGAGGCCTCAGCAGCAGAAGCAACAGAGGCCTCAGCAGCAGGAGCAACAGAGGCCTCAGCAGCAGGAGCAACAGAGGCCTCAGCAGCAGGAGCAACAGAGGCCTCAGCAGCAGGAGCAACAGTAGTTATTATTATTATTATAATCAAGGGGGAAGCGCTAAACCCGGAGGATTATACAGCGCCTGGGTGGGGGGGATGTGGAAGGCATTCAGGCTTAATTCGGGGAACTGGAGCACAGATCCAATTCCCTAAATCAAGAGCCCCTCACTAACATCAAGGAACCTTCCTTGAGGGGACATGAAGCAACAGTAGTAGGAGTGCAAATATTGCACAACGGGCAAATTATTTTTTTTTTTTTACATGTTGCCTTCACTGAAACACCGGAGTCTCGTCACCCGTTGTCGATGAAATAAAGCCACCAACTGGTTGCCCATCAGTGGTGTAGCAAAAGGAAAAGCTAGTTTTTCCTTTTTTTAAACTGGATACATCAACAATGTGATGCTACAACATTTCACATGTCAGCTACATAGTGGGAACAAAAGCCAAGTAATTTTCTGTGCAATATTCCATCACTCAGGATGGGTCATATACATTCATTATGTTAAAATCTGTTATACTGAGCTGAAAGACTTCAGTACTGCATTGAGGATACAGTCAAAATGTGATCGAGGATGATGGATCAGGGAAAGTAGTAGTGGTGGTGGTTAGTCTTGAGGTGGAAGCGAAAGGTTCGTGAAGTGCAGTAGAATTGATGTCTAGGGCAAGGGGATCTTGCTGGATGAGAGGCGACCCTCTTGGATGACTAGCAATGGTATGAGGGAACTGAGCCGGAGGTAGTGGGGATCCCTGATGGAAGGGAAGGGGGCTGAAGGGATAAAGGGGCTCTTGGGGTGGATGGGAAGCACCAGAGATGGGGTAGTCTACCACTGGTGGCCCTCCGAGGAAAGAGGAAGGTCTAAAAGTGAACATTTGTCTTCACTCTCCATTTTGTGCCTCGTTGCCTTCGCTCCAGCTTGTACTCACTCGCCCGCTCTTGCTCTCTCTCTCTCTCTCTCTCTCTCTCTCTCTCTCTCTCTCTCTCTCTCACACACACACACACACACACACACACACACACACACACACACACACACACACACACACACACACACACACACACACACACACACGCGCGCGCGCGCGCGCACTCCTGCCCTTTTTTTTTACTCCTTTTGCTATCCTCTCTTTCTTCGCTCCCTTTAAAATATTAAAGGGACATTTATGAACATTAAAGAGTTTAAGTTGTAGGATTTACAGAGCTCTAGCTTAACTCTAATTTGATAATTGATGTGTTTCAGGGTGTGTTAGTCAGTGAAACATAGATACACGCACAGTAACTATGTATACTGTTACTGAATATTTTCAGTATTAGACTGAACTAGGCTCCAACTTCTGATTATTGATCTACAGCTCCTAGGTCTTTTGACGGTTTTACCTACAGGTCTTAGGCCTCCTGACAAAGAGATTTTACAGGCCAAGACAGGCCATTGCATACTTGATGTTTAACACCTAAACACCTAAAGTTGACAACACCACAATAGATTGATCCTACCTACAAAGGACTCAGCCCTACACTGCCCTACAAAGGACTCAGCCCTACACTGCCCTACAAAGCACTCAGCCCTACACTGCCCTACAAAGGACTCAGCCCTACATTGCCCTACAAAGCACTCAGCCCTACACTGCCCTACAAAGGAATCAGCCCTACACTGCCCTACAAAGGACTCAGCCCTACACTGCCCTACAAAGGACTCAGCCCTACACTGCCCTACAAAGGAATTAGCCCTACACTGCCCTACAAAGGAATCAGCCCTACACTCCCCTACAAAGGACTCAGCCCTACACTGCCCTACAAAGGACTCAGCCCTATACTGCCCTACAAAGGAATTAGCCCTACACTGCCCTACAAAGGAATCAGCCCTACACTGCCCTACAAAGGAATCAGCCCTACACTGCCCTACAAAGGACTCAGCCCTACACTGCCCTACAAAGGACTCAGCCCTACACTGCCCTACAAAGGAATCAGCCCTACACTGCCCTACAAAGGAATCAGCCCTACACTGCCCTACAAAGGAATCAGCCCTACACTGCCCTACAAAGGAATCAGCCCTACACTGCCCTACAAAGGAATCAGCCCTACACTGCCCTACAAAGGAATCAGCCCTACACTGCCCTACAAAGGACTCAGCCCTACACTGCCCTACAAAGGACTCAGCCCAACACCGCCCTACAAAGGACTCAGCCCTACACTGCCCTACAAAGGAATCAGCCCTACACTGCCCTACAAAGGAATCAGCCCTACACTGCCCTACAAAGGAATCAGTCCTACACTGCCCTACAAAGGAATCAGTCCTACATTGCCCTACAAAGGAATCAGCCCTACACTGCCCTACAAAGGAATCAGCCCTACACTGCCCTACAAAGGAATCAGCCCTACACTGCCCTACAAAGGAATCAGCCCTACACCGCCCTACAAAGAACTCAGCCCTATACTGCCCTACAAAGGAATCAGCCCTACACTGCCCTACAAAGGAATCAGCCCTACACTGTCCTACAAAGGAATCAACCCTACACTGCCCTACAAAGGAATCAGCCCTACACTGCCCTACAAAGGAATCAGCCCTACACTGCCCTACAAAGGAATCAGCCCTACACTGCCCTACAAAGGAATCAGCCCTACACTGCCCTACAAAGGAATCAGCCCTACACTGCCCTACAAAGGAATCAGCCCTACACTGCCCTACAAAGGAATCAGCCCTACACTGCCCTACAAAGGAATCAGCCCTACACTGCCCTACAAAGGAATCAGCCCTACACTGCCCTACAAAGGAATCAGCCCTACACTGCCCTACAAAGGAATCAGCCCTACACTGCCCTACAAAGGAATCAGCCCTACACTGTCCTACACAGGAATCAGCCCTACACTGCATTACAAAGGAATCAGCCCTACACTGCCCTACAAAGGAATCAGCCCTACACTGCCCTACAAAGGAATCAGCCCTACACTGCCCTACAAAGCTCTACACATCTTGAGGAAGATGAAAATAGATTTGGCACCGTCGCCATAAAAACTCTCAGGGACTTCACACGACTTGAGCTAAACTTGGGTAAGGTAAAATAACATAAATTTTTGCTGTTGTATATACTGCCCTTTGTAGAGGCTGCATGAATGTATACCCAAGTGGGAAACCTGGAGAGATTTTATGACTCGCTAACGAGCATAGGTACGCCTGTCGAATCAACAAGAGAAAGCCACTTATCTTCTAACACAAGTCACAGTGTAACTTGTGAATGGTCCACGTAGGACCGAAACGTCGTCATAAGCTTTTCTCTCTCCTATGAGCGGGTTATTTGTGTATTGCTCGAGTCACGATACTGTGCCTCTTTGTTCTGATCTTCCCGTATCAACCCCACATATGAATGATTTATTCAAGCATCTGTTCACTCATTGTTCCACTCATTCGTTTACCCGCGTATACTTATAACAACCCACACCTCTGAACACCTATAGGACGCCGTATCCACTGCACAGCAACATCGTAAAATAATGAACGGTGCATTGCAAATGTCTCACCCTATTGCTCGAACTCATTCGGATTCAGTTACATAGTTATTTCATTGACTCCGAGATTTTAAGACAACACGGGTCTGTATTACACTTAGCTAAACTCGTCTGGTCCCCACGCTTCTTATTTGCTTACAATAACAAACATTTCCTCTGGTGTTAGGGGATTTGCTTGGGTGTTTGAAATGGTGGTGCTTGTGGGTGGGTGTTAGTGCTGGTTCTGGCCGTTGTGGTAGTGGCTGTGGTGGTGGTGGCCGTGATGGTGGTGGCCGTGGAGGTAATGGTGACCGTGGTGGTGGTTGCCGTTGGGGGAAGGGGGCGGGTGAGCAGCGATGGTGGGGTGGTAGCTGTAATGGTGGTTATGGCCGAAAATGAGGGCTGTCGCCTGTAGTATAGGTGGGAGATGGCTGTGGTAGTACCGGTGGTGGTGGTACCGGTGGTAGTAATACCGGTGGTGGTGGTACCGGTGGTGGTAATACCGGTGGTAGGTGAGGGATGGGTGGTGGGAGTAGTGATGGTGGTGGCGTTCACCAGGGACGTAAGTGAGCACGTTCCATGGTCTGGCGTGCAAGACATAATGAAGTACCTCGATCCATTTTGTCGCCCTCATGAGATCACATTATATTCCTTGAAGAATGGCAGGCAGCTGGTGTAAAACACACACACACACACACACACACACACACACACACACACACACACACACACACACACACACACACACACACACACACTTGTAGCACAATAATCAGAGCATTACGTTCGCACATTTTAAAGGTTCTATTTTTTTATAACTTGGCAATACAAGATATAAGGGCACATTTGATTCCAGCAGTTGTCTTCGTCTTCCTAGCACAGAATTCTTACCCGAGTGTTAGTCCAATGTTGTGGGCCACATCTTAGGAGGAAAAATATCAAATAATAATAATAATAGCCGGATACAACGACCATTTTTCAGCTTCTATAACTGCAAATAACTAATCTCGCTTTTATACGGATTAATGAAAAGAGGACAAAAAATCATGAAAAATTTTTACCGTTAGGAATCTCGAAAAAAGGTACTTGGTCAGATAACATTTCCTACACAAAACTGCCAGAACAAATATAAATTTTGTTCTGTACTGAATGTTTAATTTGTTGCATCGAATAATAACTGATGATGGAGTGAGTTACACCGTAAATATTCTTAAAACAAATAATCAGGTTTCTAGTGGCAGATTAATTTTCACCTTTATATAGATATATATCAATGAACTTTTCATAATTAAAAAAAAAAAAACATTGAATTATCATATACTCAAAAAGAGAGATGACTTGTTTTGATTGAATATTTTGAGGCGTATTATTGCGTTTCGGGGAATATTTCGAATTTTAGTTACAATAATATTCGATGCCTTAATCCTGGTCACAGACCGGGCCGCGGGGGCGTTGACCCCGGAACTCTCTCCAGGCTCCAGGTATGCAAAATAAACGAGAATGATTACCGCAATTACTTGTGGAAATGGAAGGAGAATGTTATGGTATAATTCAATGTAAAAAAAGTGATATGTAACTGGAACGAGTGAGTTTATTCAGGTATACATAAATACAGTTACACAGATTATCATACATAGCAGCATATGTGTAGAGAACCTGGGATAACCCAAAAAAAAGTCAGACAAAGTGACTTATTTCCATTGGGGTCCTTTATGTAAATGTGTCAACATGACACACGAAAGAGATTTCTATGTGAGAGAGAGAGAGAGAGAGAGAGAGAGAGAGAGAGAGAGAGAGAGAGAGAGAGGGAGAGAGAGAGAGAGAGAGAGAGAGAGAGAGAGAGAGAGAGAGAGAGATGGCTCCAACCTCATCCTGTTCCATATTTGTATTTTTCATAACAATAAAAAGGTTTTCTAATGAGCTGAAGTAGGTAACAACTCAGAGCTTGTAAATAAAGTTAGGAGTCCTTACCCGAACCTCGTAAAACCCTGTGTAAGAGAGAGAGAGAGAGAGAGAGAGAGAGAGAGAGAGAGAGAGAGAGAGAATCTAAGGAGCAATTTTTCACATTAGACTGTCCCACTGAAGATCATATGGAAATAGTGAAAAAACATTATAAGCTTCACTTCTAAACCTCACTATGGCTTTCAGATAAATGAAGATCGAAAGGCGACGAAAGAAAATGACGAGCATTAGAGCAAAATTTTAATAATATTCTCAGTTGCGTGGTGTCCACACCTAAAAAAAAAAATTTGTCGATAAGACAGAAATGTTCCAAGGAACGTATGTTACAAGATGGCTTCCAGAGCTGCAATTACGAAGGCAGGCCAAAATTGCTTTCGTTGGTGATGAAGGAAAAAATTAAGAGATATAACATATCCAAGAACAAAATTGTTATAATAGTAATTATTTTAGGCCGAATTTTTCAGTTTATCTAAATTGTCGCAAAAACATGAACTTTTTATAAATTAAAAAAAAAATGACCTTTCTATAATGAATGTAATTTATTGTAACCCAGCTTCACTAATTTATCACAGATCAGTTTAAACATACACACACACACACACAAATAGCTAATTATAAATAGTCAAAGACAATTTTCACGGAGACACAAATGTTCCTGAATTCCTCCATTCAGTTCTAGGTATTTCACTTGTATTGTTTTTCCCATATTCCAGTCCCAAGAACGTTCGATATACAAGCCAAAGAACCCAGGAGTGATCCCTGGGCGAGTGGAGACATATGGGCAAGTCTCCTTTCACCTGCTGCCTCGGTTCACACAGCAGGAAAGAGGCGCTTGGGACTTACTTGACTCTTGCGTGTCGAATCCCAGGAAAGTAAATCAAATGAAGTGAGCCTAACATATTGCACGGTTTTCTTGGCTTATGCACGGTAAATAATGCTAGCAGTGTAATAATTCATAGAAAGTCATCGTTGTCGTCGTTTTCGAGAAAAAGTAATAGTTATACACTTCGTAACTGTTTTGTGGTTCTAAACTTTAGTGCAAATTAAGTTATTATTCATAAACTTAGAGGACAGGGCAAATCTTGAGAGATATTAAGTCTTTTTTTGCAGGTATGAGGAGGGAAGTCTGGCAACGAGTGTTTCTGCTTGAAGATTAACAGACGAAGGAACGAACTTGTCTGCCATTCGTTGCACTGAATAATTCATACAGAATTACTACCTCACAAAAATAACACCCAGGTAGGAGGACTTATTAGCAGAGGGAGGAAAACCATTTGGTAGCACGAACAATGTATAAATACGTAGACCTACGCACCACACGAAGCTCGACTCGTCATTATATCAGGCCAGACCTGTCTCTAATAATCAGATTGCATGTATCTCATGAATAGTGCTTAGGAATCTTTGCCACAACTAATTCCTCTCAACAGTATAATTTGTTGGTTTGTTAAGGAGGGGTATAAAGCTTATCGACTACACAAGGGTCATTAACCTTTTCATCACCAGGCAAGAATACCTTAATCCATAAAATTTGAATTGAAGTACACTCTCAGCATGCATGCATGTGTATATATATATATATATATATATATATATATATATATATATATATATATATATATATATATATATATATATATATATATATATATATATATGCTTAGAATTCGTAAAAACAGGCGAAATATTCACAAACACTGATCTCTGACCGACGGAGACTCGAACCTACGAACCTTGGAACAAGGTAAGCAGTGCTTTACCGACCGTACCGCACTGGACCAATACCCTGGCGCCCAGCTCACGCTGGGTGCCTTGGATAAAAACGTCTAGCGTGAGCTGGGCACCAAGGTATTGGTCCAGTGTGGTACGGTCGGTAAAGCGCTGCTTACCTTGTTTCAAGGTTCGTAGGTTCGAGTCTCCTTCGGCCATATACATATATGTGTTATTTTTTTTTTCATTAATTAACACACTGGCCGATTCTCACCAAGGCAGGGTGGCCCGAAAAAGAAATACTTTCACCATCATTCACTCCATCACTGTCTTGCCAGAAGGGTGCTTTACACTACAGTTTTTAAACTGCAACATTAGTACCCCTCCTTCAGAGTGCAGGCACTGTACTTCCCATCTCCAGGAATCAAGTCCCGCCTGCCGGTTTCCCTGAATCCCTTCATAAATGTTACTTTGCTCACACTCCAACAGCACGTCAAGTATTAAAAACCATTCGTCTCCATTCACTCCTATCAAACACGCTCACGCATGCCCACTGGAAGTCCAAGCCCCTCGCACACAAAACCTCCTTTACCCCCTCCCTCCAACCTTTCCTAGGCCGACCCCTACCCCGCCTTCCTTCCACTACAGACTGATACACTCTTGAAGTCATTCTGTTTCGCTCCATTCTCTCTACATGTCCGAACCACCTCAACAACCCTTCCTCAGCCCTCTGGACAACAGTTTTGGTAATCCCGCACCTCCTCCTAACTTCCAAACTACGAATTCTCTGCATTATATTCACACCACACATTGCCCTCAGACATGACATCTCCACTGCCTCCAGCCTTCCCCTCGCTGCAAAATTCATCACCCATGCTTCACACCCATATAAGAGATTTGGTAAAACTATACTCTCATACATTCCCCTCTTTGCCTCCAAGGACAAAGTTCTTTGTCTCCACAGACTCCCAAGTGCACCACTCACCCTTTTCCCCTCATCAATTCTATGATTCACCTCATCTTTCATAGACCCATCCGCTGACACGTCCACTCCCAAATATCTGAATACATTCACCTCCTCCATACTCTCTCCCTCCAATCTGATATCCAATCTTTCATCACCTAATCTTTTTGTTATCCTCATAACCTTACTCTATATATATATATATATATATATATATATATATATATATATATATATATATATATATATATATATATATATATATATATATGTATATATATATATATATTATTTCTCTCAAGACTATGCGAATTGGAGAATATAATTATTTCCATCCTCGATAAGTTTTCACATGTATGAAAAATCTCAGTTTTGGCGAAGGGTCAGTAACTGTGTTCAGCTGGTCTAACATTAAAATTCATGCTGAAAATAACCTACTTGGAGACAGAAACTTAGGGGATTAACTGACCTGTATATATTTTGACCCCCTTCTGTTGAAGAGGATCCCAGAAGGGGGTCAAAGTGTACAGATCCATTACTCTCCTGAGTTTGTCTCCATGTGGGTTATTACTGAACACTGACAAGTGTTCATTACACTTTAGTCATTATAATGCACGTACATGATCTTCACTAATAACATTCTTCAAGACGATAAATTCCTATTATTTTATAGATGTGTTAAAATTTTAGTTCCTAAATACACAAATACTGTTTCATAATACATAATACAGTAATACACATTCCTGACATATCGTACGCGAGTATATGGAATAAACTGTAAAACTGTAATGATCATTTTTTTTACATGGGGTATTTAGATAGCGTTTTATTGCTTAGCTTTATATTATATATATGTTTTAAAATTTTCATGAGATTGGGTGTACAGTAAATTAAATATTTTGTGGAATCAGCGTATTTTTTTCAGGAAAAAACAACAACAACAACACCAGTTTCATGGTATTAGGATATTATTTTAGTAAAAATTTAATTTTCGTGATACTGTGGATTTATTTCAATAAAAATTATGTTCTCATGATAGTACGGTATTATTTCAGTAAAATAAATTACGTTCTTGAGATATATCTTATTTGACTAAATTTTTCGTTTTGATAGTGCTACTGTCCCAATTCGACAACGAATTTAGCCAATGGACCAGAAAGTTACCGAAGCCTTTTTTAAGAATATGATATCGACCAAGACGGTAAAGTTTCAGACCCCCGCACTTGTTCACTAGTTCGCTCGCGTGTTCACTATCAGTTTTATCGTTTTAAATTATGTCTTGGGTTAAATATCTTGCGCTCTGCGATATTTTATTATTAGGCATAATATCATCTCTGATCATATCTCACGGCAGAATGTGCTTTAGTATTAATGCATTAAGCCAGAGTGGGAATGTTCTTGAATGCGGATGTTCTGGAGTGTGGATGTTTCTAACTTAGAGGATTATAAACCATACCACGAGCGGGGTTAGAACCCGCGATCTGGAGTTTTGAGACTCTCTGA
>NC_091323.1:21803001-21850501 GCF_038502225.1 Cherax quadricarinatus
GCATGCTATAAAGTGTTTAGGCGCTCAGTCATAAAAGAAAGTGGTCAATTCATAACCCTAGATAGAAAGTGGTCAGTCCCTCATCCTACAGCATAGGCATGCGGCCAATTTGTTCTTTATTGCATATCACCAGTAATATGATACGTGTCACGCTTTATTGACCTAAGCAAGTATTATAAGCATAACTGATCTTATTTCTTATATGACCATATTTATAAAAGTGATAGCAAACTAACGGCCCTGATGGAATAAGAGGTGTAGATGGCACAGGCAATAGTGGTTCTAGTAGTAGTAGTAACAGTAGTTGGTTTAGATGTAGATATGAAACTCGGTCTCATCTGTCGCTGAGCTAGAGGTGCGCTAGACTTTAGGTAATCGTCTACATCAGACATCCCTGGTACTGACAACGGTGTTTTTGCTGTCTTTCCCGTGTACCAGTCAAAAATGCATACTGTGAAATACATTTGGTCAAAATGCAAGGCCACTGTGACTGTCGCCACTACCAGCACAAGCCACCAGCACAGGTCACCACCACAGGTCACCAGCATAGGTCACCACCACAGGTCACCACCACAGGTCATCACCACAAGTTAACACCACAGGCCACCAAAGGTCACCACCACAGGTCACCACCACAGGTTAACACCACAGGTCACCACCTCAGGTCACCACCAAAGCGAAGATCAAGAGAGATGTTAAGGAAGACCTCCTTCAGCCAGGTTTGATTCCTCGAGGTTAATTAATTGACTTAGCCACAGGCGTCCAGAGACAACCACCACCAATATTGGAGGTGTGAATAACGTGTGACCTTGCCTGCCCTCTGACGCCTGTCCCCATCCACCCTGCTCTCCCCCAGCTTGTTCCCTGCCGCCGCCTATCCCCTACCTCTTTGCTTCTTTAACCCCTGCCGCCTGCCCTGTTCCTCTTTGCTTCCCTGACCCTTGTTGCTTGTTAACCTGCTACTTGCTCCTTGCAGTTTGCCTTCAGCCACCTGCCACCTAGCCATCTTTAATTCACCACCTGTGAAGATTTACGATTTCAAGTAATTCTGCATGACTCATATTGATCCAGGGCTTCTTTTTTTAACATGCACTTACATAACATTAAAAATAGAAGTTCATTTTTATTCTACGTTATTTTTTCTGGGGTGAAACAAAACAGATGATATGTATGCAAAATTTGTAACTTATTTGTAAACAAATACAGTTAACCGGAATTGGAGAGGAAACTTTCAGACGTTTCGATCTGTCTTGAGCCATTATCAGGTTACAACTAGCACAAAAATGGGGTGAATTTTTTTCTTCAGGTGAAGAAAATTTGAAAGACAGGTCAGGTAAAGAAAATATCAGAAGACAGTTCTGGAGTGTAGTAGTAGGTTGTAGTAATAGTAACAGCAGCAGTAATAGTAACAGCAGTATAGTTGTAATAGTAACAATAGTAATAGTATTAATAGTAGGAGTAATAATACTAGTAATATTAGCAACAATAACAGCAATAGTATTAGTAGCAGGAGTAGCAATAGTAGTTATAGTAACTGTAATAGTAACAGTAGCAGCGGCAATAGTAGTAATTGTAATATTAATAGCAGCAGCAATAGTAGGCGTAAGAATAACAGTAATAACAGCAGTAGTAGTAATAGTAGCAGTAGTAATAATAGTAGTATTGAGCTAACCTGTGTCGCGTGAGGACGTGCCTAGTGAGCTCTCTATTCTTGGACAACTGAAATTGCGATGATGGCTTCCCTCAACTTTGAGCAATTGTACCTTCAGGTTAAGGCAGAGTTAACGGAAGTTAGAAAAGAGAGCAAACTGTTTAATGGGGAGTGCAAGGGTTATCCCTGGAACAAGGACGTAGACAAGAGTCGCGATGATGAATGGTACAGACAACGAGTGGAAGCTGATAGGAAGGGATGTGATGAACCTAAAGATCCGGAAGGTCCAGGAGACTGCTGTGAAAAAACCACCAATTCTCTCTCTGTGCTCGCAGGCATGAAAAACAATGGATTAGACATGGAATCTCTTTCGTTAGAATTTCGAGAAGGACCGGAAGCAAAAATATTTTAGATGTAATGCTGAATACCGATACCCAGATTTACAAAGTGATAGAGGGAGACTTCTCTTTAACGGAATTATTAGGGCTTTAAAAAAATGATAACGTAGTAATCGTAGGGGATTTTAACTTCATTCAAATTAACTAGACTTTTTTTGACAGGTAATGGGTACAATGGCTTCCAGGAAGTAGTTCAAAACAGTTTTTAGAAGAAGTTTGTAACAGATCCTACAAAAAGTAATAATATGCTCGCTCTGGTTTCGTCAAATAAGGAAACCTTTGCCAATAATTTAGATATCACTGAAGAGTTTTGATAAAATCATGACAAAACAATTAGTTAATATTACCTGAAAGTACGAGAATAAGGATAAAACAATAAAAGTCTCAGACTTTCATTCTGCCAATTATAACGGACCTAGGGAATACCTCGCTAGCCTTAACTGTGGTTGTATGTCTACTGGTTTTATTGACGATCATACCATAACGAAAGGATCTGCGAATATGACTTTTCTAATACACGATGTGCCTAAATTAATATATATTAAGAAGGCACTGAACTTGTCACTAGAGGATCAGCAATGGGATCATGCAACCCTCCCAGTGCGACTGGGAGGTATAGGGGTGCGCAAAGCAACGCATGTTGCTTTACCTGCTTTTCTGTCCTCGTGTTTGGCTTCCAGTGCATTATTAGCCAAGAAGATCGTCCCCGAATGCTTGAGAGACGTGGAAGGAGCTCAAGGGTTTACTGAAGGAGCGATGCGGTGGGACACCCTTACAGACTTCTCCAGTAGACCAGCTCCTCCCAAAGAGCACAAACAGTCCCACTGGGACAAACCGATCATGGAAAAAATCGCCAACACAATGCTCACCCAATGCTTCAGGAAAGGACAAAGCTCGTCTCCTGGCGGTGAAGGCACCACACTCAGGAGATTTCCTTCTAGCTGTTCTCAATTCCTCCCTGGGCACTGGACTCGACCCACAGGCCATTCGGATTGGTGTTGCACTTCGCCTAGTACCCCCCCCCCAATCCTCACCGAACATTGGTGTATTTGGGGCAGGGCGACGGCTGATCAATTCGGACTTCATGGTCTCGTGTTTCACACAGCAGGGAAGCATGTCGGACATAAGGAGGTAATGACATCATAAAGAGAAGCCTCGCCACAGCCCGTTGCCCAGCTCAACGGGAACCCCAAGTGCAGAGGTCTGACGGAAGTCAAAAGCGTCCTGATGGAGCCACTATGCTACCCTGGAAGGATGGAAAGCAGATTGCCTGGGACTACACCTGTGCCGCCACATTGGCAGACACCTACTTGCTGTACTCCGTAGCTAAAGAGGGTGGAGCTGCTAGCCACAGGGAGGCCCAGAAAACCCGCAAATATAAAGACCTTCCCCCTTGCTATAACTTCATCCCAATAGGGTCGGAGACCCTTGGAACATGGGGCAAGTGTGCTCTATAGTTCCTCAAAGAGCTGGGTGAAAAGCTCATAATATAAACCAAGGACCACAGGGCGAGAAGCTTCCTCTTTCAGAGACTCAGTGTCGCGATCCAGAGAGGAAATGCTTGCAGCATTCTGGGCACTCGGCCCACTGCCGGGGAGCTGGACGAAGTATTCGAGATGTAGTTCTGAGTTGTTATCTATGTTGTTTTACTCCATATTGTATTTTTGTCAATGTATTTTGTCAATGTATCTTGTTTTTAAATAAAGCATATGTAGAATATATATAGGGGGTGGTAGGAGAAAATTTTCAAACAGCTTCAGGGAAAACCTTGAGTTTTCCCTGAAGCAAGTTTATTCTTTTCACTGAGGATGAGGGTCCCCAGGACAGTTCTAGAGGTGGTACCTATTATATATATATATATATATATATATATATATATATATATATATATATATATATATATATATATATATATATATATATATATCGTGCAAAATAGGTAAAACTTGCGATTTTTGGATTAAATAGCAATGTCTTTCTTGGCGAAGAAGGCACTCAAAAATTTGTGTATGCAATAATTTCCCAAAAATCATTCTGAACCTAACGAAAAACTATACTTCATTGTGTCTGTTTATTAAATTATTGTAAACTTATCTAAAATATATTTAGTTGGATTAGGCTAAATTAAATTGCGCTTGTTATGAAAAGGTTAGGTAGTTTCCTAAGGTTCTATTGATACAAAATTATTAATTTTTACATTAACATAAATGAAAAAAAATATATTTTTAAACGTATCAGAGAAAATTTTAGAAAAGACTTAATTTTAAATGAGTTCTTGCTAATTTATCAGTTTTACCTATTCGGCACGGCATTTATATATTCACGAACGAGTGATTTTAAGCAATTAACAAAACTGCAACTAGTCGGGGATCGAACCCTGGATATTTAAGCGCCTCTCTCGAGAAGCCCAGCAAAATACCGAGACGCCTTAGACCACTGAGCCATCAACGCTACAAACATCAGGTGCCCAGTACCACTGGACATTTCACTTCTGATGCGATCACATACGTGGCTGTGGTAAGCCACAGAACAAATTTCACTCTCCTCCCGTCTGTAATTCTGGTTTTCACGAGCAGTACACATAGTAACGCATCCACGAACGAGTGGTTTTAAGCACATAATACTACAACTAGCCGGGTTCGATCCCCGGCTAGTCACAATACTGGATGCAAAAGTCCTACAATAAATAACAAAAAAAAAAAAAACTGTACAAGAAACTCTGAATAAACTGAGAAAGGAAACACACACCGCCCTCCCTCCCCACACGCACACATATACACCTACCTCACCTTAAGCTGGAAATTTAATTTAGCTTTTCTTTGGGGAATTATTCTAGGTCACGTGTTCATATTTTATGCATGCTCCAAAGAGCGCTACGCAAACTTTCATAATTTAACTTCATTTTCTCTTGTAGTTTTCAGTAACCTCTCTCCATGCGCACTTTTTGGTCATATATTACCGTCGTGTACTGAGGTTTCTGTCCTTGGTGCTGTCATAAGAAAAATGAACACTTAATCAAAAAACTGTCATATTAAATGAATTTGAGTATATGTACAATAAGATTACAAGAAGCAAGAAATTTCTTAATATGTGATATAAGCACAGTTGCAAAGGGATATTTTACAAGAACATAAGAAAGAAATAACACTGCAGCAGGCCTACTGGCCCATGAGATTCATGTCCAATTCTCCCACCGGGAGAATACCTTGACCTACGCAGGTCAGTCACATTCACTTAAGGAAGGAGCACAGCATCTGACCTAGTAACACAAGCTAGTCAGGTCCAACTCACACCCACCCGCACTTGCTGCTGCTGCTGCTGCTGCTGCTGCTGCTGCTGCTGCTGCTGCTGCTGCTGCTGCTGCTGCTGCTGCTGCTGCTGCTGCTGCTGCTGCTGCTGCTGCTGCTGCTGCTGCTGCTGCTGCTGCTGCTGCTGCTGCTGCTGCTGCTGCTGCTGCTGCTGCTGCTGCTGCTGCTGCTGCTGCTGCTGCTGCTGCTGCCGCCGCCTCCGCCGTCGCGAGTGAAAATGTATATTGGGTGCCCAACCCAGACAGTACAGCACCATAATTCTGTGTTAGGGGTCATTCTATGGCCAGATGTTGTTTGTCGCGCCATTCCAGTTGACCTCAGAATGTGTGTGTGTGTGTGTGTGTGTGTACTCACCTAGTTGTACTCACCTAGTGGAGGTTGCGGGGGTCGAGTCTAAGCTCCTGGCCCCGCCTCTTCCCTGGTCGCTACTAGGTCACTCTCCCTGAACCGTGAGCTTTATCATACCTCTGCTTAAAGCTATGTATGGATCCGGCCTTCACTACATCGCTTCCCAAACTATTCCACTTCTTGACTACTCTGTGGCTGAAGAAATACTTCCTAACATCCCTGTGATTCATCTGTGTCTTCAACTTCCAACTGTGTCCCCTTGTTGCTGTGTCCCATCCCTGGAACCTCCTGTCTTTGTCCACCTTGTCAATTACTCTCAGTATTTTATATGTCGTTATCATGTCCCCCTATCTCTCCTGTCCTCCAGTGTCGTCGGATTGATTTCCCTTAACCTCTCCTCGTAGGACATACCTCTTAGCTCTGGGACTAGTCTTGTTGCAAACCTTTGCACTTTCTCTAGTTTCTTTACGTGCTTGGCTAGGTGTGGGTTCCAAACTGTTGCCGCATACTCCAATATGGGCCTAACGTACACGGTGTACAGGGTCCTGAACGATTCCTTATTAAGATGTCGGAATGCTGTTCTGAGGTTTGCTAGGCGCCCATATGCTGCAGCAGTTATTTGGTTGATGTGCGCTTCAGGATATGTGCCTGGTGTTATACTCACCCCAAGATCTTTTTCCTTGAATAAGGTTTGTAGTCTCTGGCCCCCTAGACTGTACTCCGTCTGCGGTCTCCTTTGCCCTTCCCCAATCTTCATGATTTTGCACTTGGTGGGGTTGAACTCCAGGAGCCAATTGCTGGACCAGATCTGCAGCCTGTCCAGATCCCTTTGTAGTTCTACCTGGTCTTCGATCGAATGAATTCTTCTCACCAACTTCACGTCATCTGCAAACAGGGATACTTCGGAGTCTATGCCTTCCGTCATGTCGTTCACAAATACCAAAAACAGCACTGGTCCTAGGATTGACCCCTGTGGGACCCCGCTGGTCACAGGTGCCCACTGACACCTCGCCACGTACCATGTCTCGCTGCCGTCTTCCTGACAAGTATTCCCTGATCCATTGTAGTGCCTTCCCTGTTATCCCTGCTTGGTCCTCCAGCTTTTGCACTAATCTCTTGTGTAGTACTGTGTCAAACGCCTTCTTGCAGTCCAAGAATATGCAATCCACCCACCCCTCTCTCTCTTGTCTTCCTGCTGTTACCGTGTCATAGAACTCCAGTAGGTTTGTGACACAGGATTTCCTGTCCCTGACACCATGTTGGCTGCTGTTGATGAGATCATTCCTTTCTAGGTGTTCCACCACTCTTCTCCTGATAATCTTCTCCATGACTTTGCGTACTATACATGTTAGTGACACTGGTCTGTAGTTTAGTGCTTCATGTCTGTCTCCTCTTTTAAAGATTGGGACTACATTTGCTGTCTTCCATGCCTCAGGCAATCTCCCTGTTTCGATCTTAATACTGTTGTTAGGAGTACACATTGTGCCTCTGCTCCCTCTCTCAGGACCCATGCAGAGATGTTATCCGGCCCCATTGCCTTTGAGGTATCTAGCTCACTCAGAAGCCTCTTCACTTCCTCGGTTGTGTGTACTGTGTCCAGCACTTGGTGGTGTGCTTCACCTCTCCGTCTTTCTGGAGCCCCTTCTGTCTCCTCTGTGAACACTTCTTTGAATCTCTGGTTGAGTTACTCACATACTTCACGGTCATTTCTTGTTGTCTCTCCTCCTTCCTTCCTTAGCCTGATTACCTGATCCTTGACTGTTGTTTTCCTCCTGATGTGGCTGTATAACAACATCGGGTCAGATTTGGCTTTCGCTGCTATGTCGTTTTCTTATTGTCGTTGGGCCTCCATTCTTATCTGTGCATATTCATTTCTGGCTCTACGACAGCTCTCCTTATTCTCCTGGGTCCTTTGCCTTCTATATTTCTTCCTTTCCCTAGCACACTTGGTTTTTGCCTCCCTGCACCTTTGGGTGAACCATGGGCTCATCCTGGCTTTTTCATTATTCCTGTTACCCTTGGGTACAAACCTCTCCTCAGCCTCCTTGCACATTGTTGCTACATATTCCATCTCATGAACTGGCTTCCCTGCCAGTTCTCTGTCCCACTGAACCCCGTTCAGGAAGTTCCTCATTCCCGTGTAGTCCCCTTTCTTGTAGTTTGGCTTCATTTGTCCTGGCCTTCCTGCTTCCCCTTCCACTTGTAGTTTTACTGTGAATTCGAAGCTTAAAACCACATGATCGCTGGCCATAAGGGGTCTTTCACATGTGATGTCCTCAATATCTGCACTACTCAAGGTGAATACTAGGTCCAGTCTTGCTGGTTCATCCTCTCCTCTCTCTCTTGTAGTGTCCCTTACGTGTTGGTACATGAAGTTTCCCAGTACCACCTTCATCATCTTAGCCCTCCATGTATCTTGGCCCCCATGTGGCTCCAAGTTCTCCCAATCGATCTCCTTGAGGTTAAAGTCACCCATGATCAGGAGCTTTGCCCTGCATGCATGAACTCTTCTGGCCACTGCAGCCAGTGTGTCAACCATCGCTCTATTGCTCTCGTCATACTCTTGCCTTGGCCTCCTGCTGTTCTGTGGTGGGTTATACATCACTGCAATTACCACCTTGGGACCTCCAGAGTGAAGCGTTCCCGCTATGTAATCGCTTGCTTCTCTGTCGCCTCTCTCCAGTTCATCAAAATTCCATCGGTTTTTGATCAGCAGTGCCACTCCTCACCCCCCCCCCCCCCCACGGGTCCCTCGGTCGGTCCTCAGGATCTGGGATCCCGTTGGAAAGATGGCATCTGTTATCCCACCTGTAAGCGGGGTTTCTGTGAGAGCTATGAGGTCTGGTGATGCTACCTTCAGTTTCCTTTCCAACACTGTGGTTTGGGAGGCCTGTGAGGGTGGGAGATCTGGTAGCATACTGTGGGATTCTATAGCTCGGTGTTGGGTGGAAGCTGTGGGTGTGGATCGTAGTTTGTGTTGGAATGGTGTGATAGGTTGTGTGTGTGTATGTGTGAGGGGTGTGTGTTTGTGTGTGTGTTGGAATGGTGTGATAGGTTGTGTGTGTGTATGTGTGAGGGTGTGTGTTTGTGTGTATGTGTATGTGTGTGTGTGTGTGTGTGTGTGTGTGTGTGTGTGTGTGTGTGTGTGTGTGTGTGTGTGTGTGTGTGTGTGTGTGTGTGTGTGTGTATGTGTGAGGGTGTGTGTTTGTGTGTATGTGTATGTGTGTGTGTGTGTGTGTGTGTGTGTGTGTGTGTGTGTGTGTGTGTGTGTGTGTGTGTGTGTGTGTGTGTATGTGTGTGTGTGTGAGTGTGAGTGTGAGTGTGAGTGTTTGTGTGTTGGAATGGTGTGATAGGTTGTGTGTGTGTGTGTGTGTGTGTGTGTGTGTGTATGTGTGAGGGTGTGTGTTTGTGTGTGTGTGTGTGTGTGTGTGTGTGTGTGTGTGTGTGTGTGTGTGTGTGTGTGTGTGTGTGTGTGTGTGTGTGTGTGTGTGTGTGTTTTCAGAAAAAAAAAACAGCATAAGAAAGACTTGTCGATGAAATAAAGAAAAATCACATTAGGAAAAAGCGAGAAAATTTTACTGTATATTTCGACTTTTCCGCCGATACCTTCGTCAGCAAGTACAAGAGTGAGAGGTAACCAAGGTTACAGTCTCTCTGACATGGGTCGTTTATAAAACTATCGGAACACAGGTACAATCTACGAAGACGATCTCTCTCGATGGGCCTTATGAATATTTATCTAAGTGCTGTTTCACATCTGTTTACATATTTTAATTATAATATTTGCAAAGTGTGAGTGTGTAAAAATCAGGACAGACAACTGCGGAGATACTGTGGACGTAATAAGGTCGTATGAGAGAGATTTTGCTACAAGCCTTAATGTTCAACTTGCCTGCGGGTTTTGCAATGTTACAGAGACGTTGTGGTGACTGCTGCACTTGGGTCGACGAGATTGCTGGCTTGAACGGTCCAGATCCTGAAGATCTCTCTCAAGATTTGCTCTTCCTTGAGTTGTAGCTGCAGTGTGTGAGAGACAGTTGGCAAAAAGAGAGAGTGTGTGTGTAATGTGTGTGTACTCATCTATTTGTGGTGCAGGGGTCGAGTTATAGCTCCTGGCCCCGCCTCTTCACTGATCGCTACTAGGTCCTCTCTCTCCCTGCTCCAAGAGCTTTATCAAACCTCATCTTAAATCTATGTATGGTTCCTGCCTCCACTACGTCACTTTCTAGGCTATTCCACTTCCTGACAACTCTATGACTGAAGAAATGCTTCCTAACATCCCTTTGACTCATCAGAGTCTTCAATTTCCAATTGTGACCCCTTGTTTCTGTGTCCCATCTCTGGAACATCCTGTCTCTGTCCACCTCGTCAATTCCTCGCAGTATTTTATGTCGTTATCTATTTGTACTCACCTATTTGTGGTTGCAGGGGTTGAGTCATAGCTCTTGGCCCCGCCTCTTCGCTGGTCGCTACTAAGTCCACTCTCTCCCTGTTTCATAAGCTTTGTACGGATCCTGCCTCCACTACATCACTCTCCATATTGTTCCACTTCCCAACAGCTCTGTAACTGAAGAAAAGCTTCCTAACATCCCTGTGACTCATCTGATTTTTCAGCTTCCAGCAGTGACCCCTTGTTGCTGTGTCCCATCTATGAAACATCTTGTCCTTACCCATCTTATGAATTCCTCTCAGTATTTTACATGTCGTTGTCATGCGTCCCCTATCCCTCCTGTTCTCCAAAGTCGTCAGGTCGATTTCCCTTAGCCTCTCCTTGTAGGACATACCCCCTTAGCTCCGGGACTATTCTTGTTGCAAACATCTGCACTTTCTCTAATTTCTTGACGTGCTTGACCGGGTGTGGGTTCCATACTGGTGCTGCATACTCCAATATGGGCCTGACATACACGGTGTACAGTCTTGAACGATTCCTTACTAAGGTGTGTGTGTGTGTGTGTGTGTGTGTGTGTGGGGGGGGGGAGTATGTTGTGTGAGTGTTGTGTGTTGAATGTATGTCTTGTGTTGGTCGCGCTAATAATGCTGATAGTTTGTCCAGCCCATCCTGGTTCAATCTGGTCCAGGCCTTGTCCAGACCTGGTCCAGGCCTGGTCCAAGACCACACCGGGGAAGAGAGTGGGGGCGCGATAACCCATCGAATTTTATTCCTTCGCTATAAATGATTCCAATATTTACTCATCTGAAATGCATTGCAGTATTGCCATTCCTCAGTGCCATCTAGTGCGTGACTTCGATAACCCTCCTCCCATTATGGTCGCCAGTGTGTTATTGTCGATATTTTTTTTTCACCGGCCTAAGGCCTGTGAAAAAAAAAAGCTTTATGAGGTGTTAAGATAAACCTTGAGGTGGAAGGTTCTTTTGTATTTCATTATTGTCAGTTGTTTATACAAAATATTAGTTAATGATAGTTAATATTAGCTTATATTAAATTTCGGAAACGTTTCGATGGCTCAGAAATGAATGCAAAGCATTCGGCTTTGATGAAATGACAAGATTATCAGTAAATGTGGAAAGAAGACACTAGGTGCCGGAGAAACGTTGTTCGGCGACGTGCCTTTCTAAGTCAGAGACTTGACACGGTCTTCACCGAAAGAAAAGTTGTCTTGAAATGTTTGTTTACTCTGATCATGATGGCTTCCTACCATGCTGAACAGTTGGGAGGACTTCAGGCTGATGAGTCGTTCATGGGGGAACACTGAAGATTCAAGTACAATACTGTGCCTGGGTTACTAGTTTAGGAAGAATTTTGGAACAATGTGTCATCCATTGTCCGTCTGAAATAATATTGCATGGTCAATAATACTGCGAGTCAATTCCAGCATTGTACGTCTATACCTATAGACATATTTGCATAGGTAGGATTCCAAAAAGCTTGAGTTTTACGACCTACTTGCCGCGAGTTCAATTCCTACCCGTACCGTGGTTTGTCAACATATTTGCTTTACTGCCAGATATAAGTCCCATACGTGTTTAAAACAGCATTCCACAAACAAAATGTCTTACGATTTACATATAAACTTTGCTTAGGTTTAACAGACTGCAGTTAATTCCAGACAGGGATTTTGACGTTTGATTACAGCGAATGGAACATCAGGCTTATGATGTTACAAGTACGTATGGTACTCATGCCTGGATGCATAAGTGGCATACCGCCATAGAAACCAAGTAATCTGGGATCTCCACAGGACCAGCCACACCTTTCTATAGCTCAGCCATCTGCTGTAAACCTTGCTCCCCTCAAGGAAGGTTCCTAGATGTTGGTGAGGGGCTCTTGATTTAGGGAATTGGATCTGAATGCCTTCCACATCCCCCCCCAGGCGCTGTATAACCCTCCGGGTTTAGCGCTTCCCCTTGATTATAATAATAATAATGTGAACCTTGCTACAGGCCCTCCAACAGCAGCTTACACTTACAAAACTCATTCCTCGGAGGTGCTGTTGCTTGAACATACTTCTAAATATTTTACTGTTTTTTTTGTGTTTGTTTCTTAAAGTATATACAAAAAACAGTAAAATATTTAGAAGTATGTTCAAGTAACAACGCCTCCGATTCATGAGTTTTTTCCCTTAATGTGCGAGTAGTAATTTCAGCATTTGTATACAAGTACGTATGCCACTTGTGCATGGACTCCTGAAGTATATATGAAAAATATATTGATTCTTGGGAACGAGAGAGGTTTTAGCGAGTCTTAGGGAAGGGGAGGGAGGGATGAAATTTAGCGACGTATGAAAGGAAATAAGAGGTTTTTAATGATCCTTGTTAACGAGGGAGATGTTAATGAGCTTCGGAAAAGTGATACTGTAGTATTTTATAGCGAATTTGGCAAGCGGGAGCGCGAGAGACAGACACACAGAGAATGAATGAATGAATGAATGAATGAATGAATGAATTTATAAGAACCATGGAGGAACGAAATGATTCGTGTCTTATTAACTGTGTTGGTAATACTGGAATTTTCAACGTGGATAATTTGAGAAGAGCTAGGAGCTAAAATCACTGGAGTTTACCTCTGTTATCCATTTTGTAAAAGGTAACACTGCAGGTGTGGAGGCTCTATTAAGTAGTCATGAAACATTAGGGGTCGGAGCTTCAGGGATTGGTTAGATTAGCTACGTTACTTGACTCACGAAATCGTAATGACACGATTGCAAACAAACCATACCCCGGCCGGGATTGAACCCGCGGTCAGAGAGTCTCAAAACTCCAGACCGTCGCGTTAACCACTAGACCAGCTAGTTTGAGACTCTCTGACCGCGGGTTCAATCCCGGCCGGGGTATGGTTTGTTTGCAATCGTGTCATTACGATTTCGTGAGTCATGTTGACGGCAGTGAGGAGACTTGAGCTAGAGTTCGTCACGGCCACGCTAGCTGGAGATTCGTCTGTAAAAACTTGCATTTGTGGTCACAGTGGTGCCTGTGCTAACCTTCCTATGGTGTAGAAATATACCTAGTTGGACGAATCTTATTGTGGCTAGCTGGTCCAGTGGCTAACGCGACGGGCTGGAGTTTTGAGACTCTCTGACCGCGGGTTCAATCCCGGCCGGGGTATGGTTTGATTAGCTACGTTGACCGAGTCTTCACGGTCCCACTGCCAACCAGACCAAATGAAGTCTAGCCTCAAGCCAAAAATTATTATTATTATTATTATTATTATTATTATTATTATTATTATTATTATTATTATTATTATTATTATTGTTGTTTAAGAGTAATCCATGTGCATGATTAGCCATTTTTGCTGACGAAAACTAATGTTGGACATGTCTTGCTCATCAACCTGTCACTACCGTATTCTTTTGATAATAGACCGTATTGGAGTAATTATTATTACTATTATTATTATGAAGCGGTAAATCAGTAAGGGGTACAAAGTACCTGGAGACTTGAATGTAACAGAGCTAAATCCAGTTTTATTTAACAAATGTCTTTCACCAGACTGAAAGCACTCCGTGCCAACCTCCCTCTCTCCCAACAGGGCCAGGCCCCATTAAGCAATAACAGAGCATGTCACTCACACCTTGTAAGTTGATTATGTAGTGAGAAACAGCACACAACAGGACTTGCAAGACACAGATGCGAGTTCCCCTGCATTATAAGTTATCCCCGAAGGGGTGACTATAAGTACCTGTTTGATTTACACTTATCTCTCTCATAAAGTTCCTCTGTACTGTGGCTTTTTTTTTTTTTTTGTAAATATGATTGAATAAAATGCTGATTGAAAATTGAATAGCCCGTATTATGAAGCCATTTCCTTGCATTTTTCAATTTCAGATGCACTTTTTCGATCGCTTTTGCAAAAAAAAAAAAAAAAAAAATCACGATTTTTAAGGGGGGCTGTACAAGAGCTGAATTAAGTTTCCTTCCAGCGTGATGTATGTTTATAACTTGAGAACGACTCATCCGATTGGCTTGAAATTTTCAATGGTGGAGTACTGTAACCAGGAAGAAAGGTTTATGCCACTACTGCCATGTGCAGGTGCCATCTAGTAATTTTATATTAAACGTGCAGGAAGGCCTCTTCTGACAGAGCAGAGAGGCACTTGGTGTGAGGCAGTGTGTGAAGCACAGGGTGTAAACCACGGGGTGAGAGAGTCATCACACGCATTACTGACTGGCTGAACCTTTCAAAAGAGATACACTGACACTAGTGAAGAACTCATGATACATAAAACTAGAGCTATCTTTCCTTGGGTCGAATCTCAGTTTTCTTCCATGGCAATTTAATGGCCCCTGTATATTTAGCGCTTCCTTGCAATAACATATATATATATATATATATATATATATATATATATATATATATATATATATATATATATATATATATATATATATATATATATATATAGTGCAGCATAGGTAAAACATGTGATTTTGGCTTAAACAGCAATGCTCTTCTTGCCAAGTAAGGCAGGCGAAAATTTGTGTATGCAATAATTACGCAAAAATCATTCTGAACCTAACGAAAAAATATGTTTCATTGTATTTGTTTACTATTAAATTATTGTAAACTTGTTTAAAATATATTTAGTTGTATTAGGCCAAATTAAATTGCGCTTGTTAAAAGGTTAGGTAAGTTTTCTAAGGTTCTTTTGGTACAAAAGCTAATTGACCAATTTTTACCTATTCGGCACGACATATACAGAAGCTAGCTAGAAAGTGTGTGACGTCTCAAGGCTTATTCCTCTAAGAAAAAGGAGGAGTAGATGTAAAATAGAAAGAGACAGGCGCTCCCTTTACAGGCGACGGAAAAGAATAACAGAGCGGCTAAAAGAGGTCAATATATCTGAAATGCGCAGGGAGACACTGGTCAGAGAAATAGCAAGCATCGAACTTAAGCTAAAAGAATCCTTTAGGAGTCAGGAATCGCGGGAAGAACTAAAAGCCATAAATGAAATCGAAAGAAACCCAAAGTATTTCTTCTCCTATGCCAAATCAAAATCGAGAACAACGTCCAGTATTGGGCCCCTACTTAAACAAGATGGGTCCTACACAGATGACAGCAAGGAAATGAGTGAGCTACTCAAGTCCCAATATGACTCAGTTTTTAGCAAGCCGCTAACCAGACTGAGAGTCGAAGATCAAAATGAATTTTTTATGAGAGAGCCACAAAATTTGATTAACACAAGCCTATCCGATGTTATCCTGACGCCAAATGACTTCGAACAGGCGATAAATGACATGCCCATGCACTCTGCCCCAGGGCCAGACTCATGGAACTCTGTGTTCATCAAGAACTGCAAGAAGCCCCTATCACGAGCCTTTTCCATCCTATGGAGAGGGAGCATGGACACGGGGGTCGTCCCTCAGTTACTAAAAACAACAGACATAGCCCCACTCCACAAAGGGGGCAGTAAAGCAACAGCAAAGAACTACAGACCAATAGCACTAACATCCCATATCATAAAAATCTTTGAAAGGGTCCTAAGAAGCAAGATCACCACCCATCTAGAAACCCATCAGTTACACAACCCAGGGCAACATGGGTTTAGAACAGGTCGCTCCTGTCTGTCTCAACTACTGGATCACTACGACAAGGTCCTAAATGCACTAGAAGACAAAAAGAATGCAGATGTAATATATACAGACTTTGCAAAAGCCTTCGACAAG
Source organism: Cherax quadricarinatus (assembly GCF_038502225.1). Lineage (NCBI taxonomy): Eukaryota > Metazoa > Arthropoda > Malacostraca > Decapoda > Parastacidae > Cherax > Cherax quadricarinatus. Next base: position 21,818,832 of record NC_091323.1, read on the forward strand.
TGTGACCATGGCGTAATAGCGCACAAAATGCGCGCTAAAGGAATAACAGGAAAAGTCGGTCGATGGATCTATAATTTCCTCACTAACAGAACACAGAGAGTAGTCGTCAACAGAGTAAAGTCCGAGGCAGCTACGGTGAAAAGCTCTGTTCCACAAGGCACAGTACTAGCTCCCATCTTGTTCCTCATCCTCATATCCGACATAGACAAGGATGTCAGCCACAGCACCGTGTCTTCCTTTGCAGATGACACCCGAATCTGCATGACAGTGTCTTCCATTGCAGACACTGCAAGGCTCCAGGCGGACATCAACCAAATCTTTCAGTGGGCTGCAGAAAACAATATGAAGTTCAACGATGAGAAATTTCAATTACTCAGATATGGTAAACATGAGGAAATTAAATCTTCATCAGAGTACAAAACAAATTCTGGCCACAAAATAGAGCGAAACACCAACGTCAAAGACCTGGGAGTGATTATGTCGGAGGATCTCACCTTCAAGGACCATAACATTGTATCAATCGCATCTGCTAGAAAAATGACAGGATGGATAATGAGAACCTTCAAAACTAGGGAGGCCAAGCCCATGATGACACTCTTCAGGTCACTTGTTCTATCTAGGCTGGAATATTGCTGCACTCTAACAGCACCTTTCAAGGCAGGTGAAATTGCCGACCTAGAAAATGTACAGAGAACTTTCACGGCGCGCATAACGGAGATAAAACACCTCAATTACTGGGAGCGCTTGAGGTTTCTAAACCTGTATTCCCTGGAACGCAGGAGGGAGAGATACATGATTATATACACCTGGAAAATCCTAGAGGGACTAGTACCGAACTTGCACACGAAAATCACTCACTACGAAAGCAAAAGACTTGGCAGACGATGCACCATCCCCCCAATGAAAAGCAGGGGTGTCACTAGCACGTTAAGAGACCATACAATAAGTGTCAGGGGCCCGAGACTGTTCAACTGCCTCCCAGCACACATAAGGGGGATTACCAACAGACCCCTGGCAGTCTTCAAGCTGGCACTGGACAAGCACCTAAAGTCAGTTCCTGATCTCTCTCTCTCTCTCTCTCTCTCTCTGTCTCTCTCTCTCTGTCGGTACATATAACATTCTAGGCACTGCATGTGAATCTGCTAATTGATTCATTCCATACTGCAATTGTTGCCTGGCTTAAAAAATAACGCAGTGGTACTGCTCTGTTGTACGTCCTTACGATATGTTGCCTTCCACAAATGCAGCGTCTGTGTTACTGGAGTCAGGATGCTGGGGATGGAGTGTTAACCGGGAGTGTTGATGGTGGGGATAGTGTGTGTTGAAAAGGGGTGTCGATAAGGAACATAATTTGGGAGTTTTGATATTAAATTTTGTCGCCGATTCGGCTAGCTTATTGTGTACTCCATATACATCCTTTGGATGAAAACACTAGAGCATGTGGATATACAAAAGGCCTAGGAACTAGGCCTCAAAGGGATTGAGAGGAGTACATCTGGATTTAGGTTTACAATTGATTTATCTGTTGCAAACAAATTTAAGGAATTTGCTTAATATGTCTGGTATCTTATTTTCGTTAATAAGATATCTTGACATATACCCCTATATTTCTCAATAAATGAGCAATTAAGCACACAATGTTCAAGATAGTGTGCAGATTAATTGGGACAAAAGTAAATTTGTCTCATATTGTCTTAGTCTCTGGCTAAACATAGTTTGGGTTCTTTTCTCTTCATCAGTGTTTCCTACTAACTTCTGGCAACCATCCATCTGTGGTGTTACTCTGCGACTCTCGTCAGTACTACAACAGCTGTTGTTCTGTAAAACAAGCGTGCTGAGTGAAAGTGTCGCCAAATTCTCTCCTCCAATTCACGATTACTGCTGAAATTTCTGACGGATGTTACACCTAGGAAACGTGCAAACATTCATAAGAACATAAGAACATAAGAAAGGAGGAACACTGCAGGAGGCCTGCTGGTCCATACTAGGCAGGTCCTTTACAATTCATCCCACTAACAAAACATTTGCCCAACCCAGTACCAGACAGATAGCTGAAAATTTGACCTAGAAAAGTCAACTGTTGGTTGGATTCTAAATAAAGCTAACGACCTTGGTGATTGTGAAGCCCAGCATCGAGAAAAATGTGGAAGAAATCGCAAGACAACACCTCACGATGACGAGGTTATAAATAGCGTGAAGGATCCCCCCCTCCCCCCCCAAAAAAAAGCAGCAAAAATCTACAGAGAGATCTACAGAGAGATCTGGCTTCAGCTGGCATAAATGTTGATTCCTCAACTGTTCGAAGAAGGGTCCTTGAAGTTGGCAGAACTGCCAGGAAGCCAGTAAAGAAACAATCACTGACCGCTGATATAAAGAATAAACGGCTGCGGTGAGCACTAGATCATAAGGGATGGACAACAGATGAATGGACCAAGTTACATTGTTAGATGTGGCTCATTTTGAAATACATGAGTACAGATCAGTGAGAATGAGAAGGCGCAAAGGCGAACCTATTAGGAATGGACACACTCAACAAGCGCCAAACACCCACCTAAGATGTTTTAGTGTAGTTTTACTGCTAAAGGCCCTGGACAGCTTCTTATTGTTAAGGAAACGATGAACACTGACCTCAACCCAGTTGAGAATCTATGGGCAATAACCAAACGTAGGATCGCGAAATAAGACTGTTCAGCTATGGAGAAGCTCATTGCTGCTGTTATTAGGACTTCGTACCACGACGAAGAACTTGCCAAAATGTGTTCAACATTGTTCGATTCTGATAATGTTGGTAGAATTACCGACAATATGCAAAGTAAAAGGACACAAGTGCAACTAATGTGACATTTTATTGTGGCAACGTTTCGCTCTCCAGGAGCTTTGTCAAGCCGTTACAAACAGTACATGGACACAGAGGGTATATATAGGCTCAGAGTGAGGTGCAATACTAGTGGTAGTAGTAGTAGTAGTAGTAGTAGTAGTAGTGACATAAGTTGTAGTAGTAGTAATACAATATGGTAAAGCAATTAACTCGTACATGAGTAAAAGGATATAAAAGCTATTAGTTGGGTAACATAAAAATAGGTTAAACAAATATAGACTAGATAGAGAAGGCCTGTTTCAGTGTTCACTCTCTGTAATGTGCTTTGTGTAGTATTAACAGGAGAGACTATGTGATGGCAGGGTTTACTGTTTTCAGAAGGATTCTTGATAAGGCTTCAGAGAAGGTAAAGCTGCCTTTGTTTTGTTTAATTATATTCGAAACAGCGATTAGTGCTGACTCGAGGCACTTGCGCCTGCGGAAATTAGTTTCTTTGATCACTAATTGGGCGTCCCTGAATTTCATGAGATGATTGGTGGAATTTCGGTGTTGTACACAGGCGTTGTTCAAGTTATCGTTCCTACATGCGTAAATGTGTTCATTGAGGCGGGTGTCGAGGTTTCTTGCTGTTTCACCTACATAAATCTTGTCGCAGCCTCCACAGGGTATAGTGTAAACCCCTGCATTGACTGGTTCGTGGTGTTTTGATTTTGTCCTGGTTAGATCCTTTATTGAAGTGCTGGAAGCGATGGCGACTCTGGTGTTAGCTTGTGAAAGTACTTTAGAAACGTTCAGTGCAACCTGGCTGTTGGGAAGAATTATAACTTTGTTGGGAGTGAAGTTGGTGCGTGGAGAATTAATGATCTGAAGAGCTCTTTTCTTGCAGTCTTTGATGAAAAGGAAGGAAAATGTAACTCAGTGAAGGTTTGGTGAATGTATGTACATTCCTCGTCAAGAAACTCAGAACTACAAATTCGGTATGCTCTTAGGAAAAACCCGATGATGATGCCTCTTTTGGTCTTGGTATCATGACTGGAATAGAAGTGTGTGAGATCATTTTTATTGGTAGGTTTCCGATAAACTTCAAATCTTAGGTTGTTGTCTACTTTGTGAATGAGGACGTCGAGGAAAGGTAGCTTGTCATTGGACTCTTCTTCTAGTGTAAACTGGATTGCCGGTTCAACTGCGTTGAGCCTTGCCTGAAGATCCCGTACATCAAAACGTTTGGGAGTTATTAAGAGGACGTCGTCCACGTAACGTAACCAAGTGACGCTTGAAGGGATCTAACCAGCACCACGAACCAGTCAATGCAGGAGTTTACACTATACCCTGTGGAGGCTGCGACAAGATTTATGTAGGTGAAACAGCAAGAAACCTCGACACCCGCCTCAATGAACACATTTACGCATGTAGGAACGATAACTTGAACAACGCCTGTGTACAACACCGAAATTCCACCAATCATCTCATGAAAATCAGGGACGCCCAATTAGTGATCAAAGAAACTAATTTCCGCAGACGCAAGTGCCTCGAGGCAGCACTAATCGCTGTTTCAAATATAATTAAACAAAACAAAGGCAGCTTCACCATCTCTGAAGTCTTAGCAAGAATCCTCCTGAAAACAGTAAACCCTGCCATCACATAGTCTCTCCTGTTAATACTACACAAAGCACATTACAGAGAATGAACACTGAAACAGGCTGCCTCTATCCAGTCTATATTTGTTTAACCTATTTTTATGTTACCCAAGTAATAGCTTTTATATCCTTTTACTCATGTACGAGTTAATTGCTTTACCATATTGTATTACTACTACTACAACTTATGTCACTACTACTACTACTACTACTACCACTAGTATTGCACCTCACTTTGAGCCTATATATACCCTCTGTTTCCATGTACTGTTTGTAACGGCTTGACAAAGCTCCTGGAGAGCGAAACGTTGCCACAATAAAATGTCACATTAGTTGCACTTGTGTCCTTTTACTTTACATTGTTCGATTCTATACCAAAGTGTGTAGCAATGCTTATAAAAGCAAAGGGTAGTCAGATCTCGTATTAAATAAATTATCTGTCACATCATTGCCGTGTATTTTTCAAACAACATTAATTTTCCAAATATATGTCTCATTTCATCACTGTCCCAATTAACATGCACACTACTGTAGTGACCATGTGGCCTGGTTTGATCATCTATGTGTCTGCTAAACTGCCCTAATTAGTACCTGTAACCAAGCCTAACCCTGGCTACTACAACATCAGTCTGTTCACATTGCAAGTTGACAGAGTTGAAACTGTGTTTACAGGACTGATTGATCCTTTGTTATCAATAAAGTATTGCTTTATATTGCATTTGTTTAATTTTCTCCCTATTTACTGCTTTCACGAACTGTGCAACTCAAGAAAACTTAATAAATAATGAGTAATAATGTGAACGCTTGTATTCAGCGTGCGACGTATTTATTATTAAAAATATTAAATTTAAGATACTAGGAAAGTTTAGGTCGTTTTCATTTATGATAATGAGTCAGAGGATCATCGCCCCCGCCTCCAGTTCTCAGTCCATGCCTCAAAAGCTGCAAATTACAAAAATAAATAAATAAATAAATAAATAAAATAAACAGAAATATTCAATGAAGAAAAGAACAATCTAAATTTAAGTATTTCTTTTTTTTTTTTTTTAGATTTACCATCTTGCGTGTTCATGAGACTGAAAAGATCAGCAATCCTTTCAGAGTGCGAAACGTTTAACAGGCTTCCGTCTCAAACTCATATGCTGAGAACGCAGCAGAATATGAAAGCAGATTAAATTGGAATTTTCACTACCTCTTGCTTGCTTGATATATTTCAAGGGCACAAAAGACGCTGAGAAGATAATGTAATCGCTCCATTTCGGCAGCGAACCTCACGGAGTAAAAATCAGTTTAGGTAAAGCAATTTTCGAAGAATTAAGTAAAAATGGAAATAAATGGAAGCTCCTGACTCAGTGATGATGAGGGGAAACTCTTGGAAATTCAACAAAAAAAAGAGAAGTCTTTTACCGCTTGATGTTCAGATACAGATTACTGAAGCCACAGCCACTTCTTCAACAGTGTAAACAAATATACAAGAACGTGTGTTGTGTGTAACAGTGATAACACAAGGATTCTAACAAATGGGTAACTTAAATCATATGGTGATAGTGGTTGCCTAGGGATGGTAATAGTGTGAGTAATGTCTGTGGTTGTAAATGTAACAATGGTACTAAGTGAATTAGCATGTGAATTAGTGACTGAAGTCTCCCATGACCAGTAACTTTGCTCTACTTGAGTGAGCCCTTCTTGTCACCTCAGCTAGAGTGTCCACCGTTGCTCTGTTGCACTCATATTCCTCTCTTGGCCTCCTGCAGTTCTGTGGTGGGTTATACATCACTGCAATGAATTAGTGGTGATGGTGGTGATGGTGATGGCTTTTCATCAGTGGAAGTGCTAAGAACCTGGTTATGTCTATACGTAGTATTGTCTCCTCAAAATCGTTTAGTATCACACTCAAACAAGTCTCCATAATAACCATTTCCCTCCTCACCGTTCCAAGGCTCCCGCTCCCTTCAGTTCTAAGACCCAAAATATAGTCTTAGTTCCCACTGTTTAAGAGTAATGGTAGCAGCACACTCTTGCTATACTTAAATTTTCCAAAAAAAAAAAAAAAAAAAAAAAAACACCATCTTAAGTAATTAACACCCACCCCGTACTTCCTCACATTTTTCTTTGGGACGGATTTACTTTTTTATGTAGAAAATTAAAATGTTTCATTTATATTATTTGGAATGTATTTTGGGATTTCAAAATGATTTACATTTTTTTCTGAGGTTCCTGACACCCACCTTGAAGATAAGGGCTACTTGGCTCTTTACTTCACATGGCAACTGAAAAAAAAACATTCTTACGTCTCTAGGAGGCTTACCATTTTTCTTCTTTATCGATCATAGCTACGCTTAAATGTGAAAAAGACACAAGTTGAGGATCAAGCTATTGGGACAACGTTTCTCTATGCATAGAGCAAAACGTTGACTGTTTTGTATGTCTTCATTAACATTATCGAAAGATGGTATGTTGGTAAATGGGATTTAATGCTCATTCATTACTCTTGGACTCCCCAGTCACCACCATTTATGACTACTTAAAACTATAAAATAGTGATTAAAGTAAATTGTATATTTACAAAGAAAGAGACTCCTCCTGGTATACATATCCTTTGTGAGGAATTATTGACTCCAATTCTTAGAATCGACAGGCCTTCACTAGCATCAAGGCTTTCCCCCCCCCTTCCCTTTCATTCCTAGGAGAGACCCGGAGACGTGTGTGATATATAAAATGACCTTCTCCCTCACTGAATTATTCTACGTTGCAATCTACAATAGACAGTAACTGTTGATCACAGAATCGTTGCAGCATATCACAGACAGCTACCGACAGCTGCTATTTCTTTCTCGGGAACTAACTTTCAAGTTTTAAATGTCAATTTAATTTTTATTTGTTTTTACTGACGTCAGCAAATCAAAAATAAATCGGAATACATTAACACATACTGCTTTTAACGTTCTAACGGTTTCTATTACGCTGCCATATTCGTTCTGTGGCTACTTTTTTGGGTTACACCTGTACTCCTGCACGTTATTCAAATATCTAATGAGAAAAATCACCTTGCATCACCTCAATGTCTAAAAGCATGCAGACATGGTTAAGAGGTTCAGTTGTTGTTCAAACAAAACACCAGAATGGGGAAAAAATGTGATCAATGTGACTGACTGTGGAATGATTGTTGGTGCCAGACGGGATGGTTTCAGTATCTCAGAAACTGCTTATCTATTGAGATATTCAAGTAGAAAATGGTGTGAAAAATGCAAAGCATCCAGTTAGCGGCAGTTCCGTAGGCCAAAACATCTTGTTAATGAGAGAGGTTAGAGGATGGATATACTGGTTCACTTATGAGAGGAAGGTGACAGTAACTCAAATAAACATGTGTTACAACAATGGTAGGCAGATGAGCATCTCTGTATGCACAATACGTCAAACCTTGAAGTGAAAGGGTTGAAGAAGATAATGTTGGGTTGCACTCCTGTCACCTGAGAGAGAGAAACTTAGGCTACAGATGATTCGCGATTTCTGCTTCGATAAGCAGATTACAGGGTCAGAATCTGGCATAATTTTTTGAGATGTATTGGAACGGGAGATCTGCAGTGTGAATGTGCATCGATAAATGCGTTGCAACTGCGTGATGCTGTCAATAAAAACCAGGATTTCTAAGGAATTTTTCCAGAACCTTGTTGAATCCACGCAACGAAAAATTGTCTTTTTTTTTTTAGGGCAAATCGGAGCCCTACCCTGTACCAGAAGGGTGTACCTAATAAAGTGGCCACTGAGAGTGTAACAAATTATATATATATATATATATATATATATATATATATATATATATATATATATATATATATATATATGCAATAAGATCACAGTAAACAGGTGATTTCAAAATATGCAAAACAAGCACTCTGAAAGAATAGAGAAATTCCAAGCGCTTTCGTGACTACTCACATTATCAATGTGAGTAGTCACGAAAGCGCTTGGAATTTCTCTGTTCTTTCAGAGTGGTTGTTTTGCATATATATATATATATATATATATATATATATATATATATATATATATATATATATATATATATATATATATATGTATATATATATATATATATAATGTTTAGAGGGAGATAGTAATGAATATGAAATTTAGGTAACAGAACAATCAAACCGCCAGGTTCAGTCCTATGGCGAGTTAAAGTGTTGAAAAAGCACCCTATAAATACTGCCCCTCACCAAAGAAAAAAAAACGTAACTGAATATTAACCCACAGTTATGGATACACCTGAGAGAGAGCGTCAAAGAACGTTAGTGGGTTATTAATCCCTCTCAAAAATTCTTCTATTGTATATTTGGCCTCAGTGGATGTTTGCTTTTACTAATAATTTATTTTCCAGTTGTGAATAAGTAATAGCTTAATTAAAAAGCAAGAAAACTTACAGCCATGAAAGAAGTCTTCAGTCTTTGCCCGAGATGTTATTAAGACTCCCAGCAACATGTGTGCAGGCAGCTGCTCGGCACCTTCAATTATTATTAACGCACCAGTCATTTCCCACCGTGGTAAGACAACCCTCCCCTCTCCTCCCCCCAAAAAATAAGAGGAAAAGATAATGTTGTGATCTTACGAAACATAGGGAAACTTCAACTTCTTAGATTAATTAAGAGTTCCATCACTAGAATTAAGATTCCCCTACCCCTCTTGAAAAGAGGTCCTGTATGACACGTGGAGATTAAGAGTAACTCGGGCGGCCGTGTGATAATCTCTATATCGAAGACCTCAATCTGAGGAGTAAGAAAAAAAAAGAGGGGTGGAGAAAGAAAGGAGTTGTTCTCTGCCACAGTGTGTCGGATTACACTCTGAGGGGAGAGTTCTATAATAGAGTTGAAGAGAAACTCTCCAGGCACCTCATAGGGCACAAGCTATAATCGACTGTTTGACCCTCTTTGTCAGAAGCCTAATTCAGTCGAGTGGAGTGCTGTAAGAGGGATGAGGGGGTGGCAGTTTTGTTGGTGATGGTTCTGTTATTAATGGTAATAGTGGAGGTCGATGTGTTAGTCGTGGTGGTGCTAGTGAAGGTGATCGTGCTGGTGGAGGTGGTGGTGTCTGGAGTGTTGGTGGTGTCTGGAGTGTTGGTGGTGTCTGGAGCGTTGGTGGTGTCGGGAGTATTGGTGATGTCTGGAGCGTTGGTGGTGTCTGGAGTGATGGTGGTGTCTGGAGTGGTGGTGGTGTCACGAGTGGTGGTGGTGTCACGAGTGGAGGTGGTGTCACGAGTGGAGGTGGTGTCACAAGTGGTGGTGGTGTCACGAGTGGTGGTGGTGTCACAAGTGGTGCCACGAGTGTTGGTCGTGTCACGAGTGGTGGTGGTGTTAATGGAGTTGGTGGTGATGATGGTTGTGTTAATAGTGGTGGTTATGGTAGCGGAGGTGAAGTTATGGGGGGAAGCAGTTGTGTCGAGTTAGAGAAAGTGATTTTAACAGCGGTGGGGTAGTGGAGGTTGTGTTAGCAGTGGTGCTAGACGTTGCTAGTCCTTTCTCTCTCTCTCTCTCTCTCTCTCTCTCTCTCTCTCTCTCTCTCTCTCTCTCTCTCTCTCTCTCTCTCTCTCTCTCTCTCTCTCTCTCTCTCTCTCTCTCTCTCTTCCTTCCCCACCTAAACACACAGGAAGTGAAATAGATGACCTAATATCTTGGGAGTGGGGAAGGAAATCCCATGTTTAGGGAATGAGACTGGGAACCCTATATCAAGGGAGTAGGATAGGGGATTCTGCATATAGGGAGTGGAATAAATAATTTTCTATCTATGGAGTGGGATAAGGGATCCTAAATACAAATGACTCAATATCTGTTAAGAAGGAAAATGAATAATGTATCTGAAGAGTGTGATAGAGAAGCTTACATCTGGGGGTGAGAAAGGGGATTCTTTATTTTAGGGAGTGGGACTATGTATGGAATATCTTAGTTGCAGAGCTGAAGTGGGAATTCCATCTCGTAGTCGGCGAAGTGGGATTTGGGGATCCTGTATCTCAACCTGGGAGTGGGACAAAGCATCCCTTGCTCAGTTAGGAGAGGGAGAGGGTGGATCCCCCACTGAGTAGGTGAGTGAACGAGAGGATGTCCTATATAAGTGGGTGAGACGAGAAACAACTTGCTCAGCGATTAACAGATTAAAAGTGCAATAGCCAATCTGAGGACGATGTTACTTGGAGAAAATGAATTAAGAGCAAAGAATGAGAGTTAGGGAGAGCGGAGAAGTTACTGAGAATTTGTGATAAACGGGGATATATATATATATATATATATATATATATATATATATATATATATATATATATATATATATATATATATATATATATATATATATATATATGTCGTGCCGAATATGTAAAACTGGTCAATTAGCAAGAACTCATTTAAAATTAAGTCCTTTCTAAAATTTTCTCTTATACATTTAAAGATATATTTTTTTCATTAATGTTGATGTCAAAATTTATAATTTTGCACCAAAAGGAACTTAGAAAACTTACCTAACCTTATTATAACAAGAACAATTTATTTTAGCCTAACCCAACTAAATATATTTTAGATTTGTTTACAGTAATTTAATACTAAACAAACACAATGATATATATTTTTTTCGTTAGGTTCAGAATGATTTTTGCGAAATTATTGCATACACAAATTTTCGCTTGACCTATATGGCAAGATGAGCGTTGCTCTTTAAGCCAAGATCGCAAGTTCTGCCTATTCGGCACGACATATATATATATATATATATATATATATATATATATATATATATATATATATATATATATATATATATATATATATATATATTTACCAATAGGAATATTTTATTACATAATATGGTACAGCAGATTTAAGAGATACATTGTTGATATAAAGGTGGCATATAGGGTACATGTTGTTACGTGTGTATCACCGATTATAAGGCGAAAATCTCATCCAGCTCCTCAGAGCTGGGGCGTGTGCCCAAAATACAGCAGGCATTACCCCTTTGAACAGCCGCACTGAGCCTCTGAAACAGAAAACTAGCTGCCCTGGGATCCCTAGTTACCCTGATGAGTCTTTTTCCCAGCTCCTTAAGGAATTTAGATGCACTCTTTCCCCATGAGCCAAGGGTCTCTGAGCCTATGGAAACAAACATATAATGATGGGCAAGTTCTCCATATTTTCTAGACTTTTGGGACTCCCTGAAGCTGGCAGCTGCCCCTCCTTCCTCCCTGGTGTATTGGAGATAGGTATCAGCCAAGGTAGATGCACATGTATAGTCCCACACCACCTGCTTCCCATCTGTCCAGGCTTGAAGGGTGATACCATCTGGACGCTTCTGGCTGCCATCAGATCTGTATAGTTGGGGTGGCTCCCTTACTGCTGGGCATCCAGCTGTTGTGAGGCTCCTCTTGATAATGTTATTAACCTCCTCATGTCTTGCAATCTTTCCCTCGGATTTACGGCACACAAGACCATGGTACCCGAATCGGTCTGCTGCTTCACTGCCACAAATACACCTGTGTTCGGCGAGAATAGGGGCGGCAAGTCGAAGGGCAACACCGATGCGGATGGTCTGTGGGTCGAGGCGTGTGCCAAGGCTGCAGTTGAGAACAGCCAACAGAAAGTCCCCAGCATGAGGCGCTCTCACTGCCAGGAGGCGGGCTCTATCCTTCCCTGACACACTCTGAAGAAAAACGAAAGTTTCTCTTTAAATTTAGTAATTTATACGGGAGAAGGGGTTACTAGCCCCTTGCTCCTGGCATTTTAGTCGCCTCTTACAACACGCATGACTTACGGAGGAAGAATTCTGGTCCACTTCCCCATAGAGATAAGAGGAAATAAACAACAACAAGAACTATAAAGAAAATAGAAGAAAACCCAGAGGGATGTGTATATATACATATATAAATGCTTGTATGTGTAGTGTGACCTAAGTGTAAGTAGAAGTAGCAAGACGTACCTGAAATCTTGCATGTTCATGAGACAGAAAAAAGGACACGAGCAATCCTACCATCATGTAAAACAATTACAGGCTTTCGTTTTACACTCATTTGGCAGGACGGTAGTACCTCCCTGGGCGGTTGCTGTCTACCAACCTACTACCTAGGATATATATATGTGTATATATATATATATATATATATATATATATATATATATATATATATATATATATATATATATATATATATATATATATATATCGGATGTTAATTAAACACGAGACACATCCAATTTTCATTTTGTTCTACATTACAGAAAATATTATATTATTTTTATGACCGAGGCATTTTTGTTGTTTAAACAAGTTTTCATTGTTAGGAAAATGTGTTGTTTACATCGGGGTTGCGTGGAAAAAAGTAATCTCATCATTTTCACATTACGATGATATTGATTCAGCACTCCCAACTTTAGTGATTTTGTGAACTCGGGTCTGACAAAAGTCAAAGGCGTTGTAGAGAGTGTACATATAGTAAATATTTAAACTACTTTTCGCTTTAAACAAAGCTTATTGAGTTCACAAAACCCGTTTGAGATCGCAAACATCGCTCTTAAATAAAGTTTACTCTACACTTTGTGTCTCGCTACTAACATACTTCCTGACAAGTCTTCTCCTTTGAACGTCGTACGTGTTTAAGGGAGTATTCGGTATGTTCTCCAGCCCTTGTTAACCTCTCTACCAGCTCTCAATATTCATTTAGCCCCTATTATCGTATTCCTTTGCCTTACTCAACACACGACCTTTATATGAAGACAGTTGCCTTTAAGTCTAGATTTTTTTTTTTTTTTGGCTATCCACTGTACTCATTTCTTTACAACCATAAAGATGTTTACATCCCAAGGAAATCACAGATGACTATGTATTTTTTAATATATATATATTCTTTTCTTCAGTCATACTGACCACAGAGGGAGATCACAAAGGGAATCACAAAGGCATTGCAAAGAAAGATCAAACGTTATCGTAGTGTAAGTTTTGCCTGCGATGTCTCTCTTTTCATTGATGTCGACATTACCACATTTATATCTATGTAGGGAAATTTTGAGAACTGGCGAACGCTATGACCTGGGACATTACTCAGCGCTCTTAGAATAATAAATAAAACAAAACGCGTTGGAGAATATCTAAGGTAAAACTATTTAAAACAAATAGAAACTAATGCAAAGACAATTTTCGATAAATTTCGGCAAATCTTGTCTTTTAAAAATCTTTAATTAAACATGAACTTTTCCAGATGGTGACCCGGCGAGGAGTGATATTTTATTTATAATAAAAATTACACGATAATCCCTCGATCGGAACTCTCTTAACAGTTAATATTGATTTTTATAAAGCAAAACAAGCATACGTAGTAAAAAAAAACTAATAAAAGATAGTTACCCCTGCACTGTCCCTTTTTTAATGATAAAAAAACAATTGTTTATGAAGTTAACGTTTAAATTTCACCTCAAGAAGAGAGTGCCTCTCCCTACCTCACCGTCGGTCAGTTATCCTCACTGACCTGTTCCCTACTTGCATGTCTCATAACAATAAAAATGCTTTCAAGTGAGCTGATGTAGGTAACAGCTCTTAACTTATCAGTGAAGTTAGGAATCCTTAACTTGTGAATAGCTTATCAATAAAGTTAAGAATCCTTAACTTGTGAATAGCTTATCAATAAAGTTAAGAATCCTTAACTTGTGAATAGCTTATCAATAAAGTTAGGAATCCTTAACTTGTGAATAGCTTATCAATAAAGTTAAAAATCCTTAACTTGTGAATAGCTTATCAATAAAGCTAGGAATCCTTAACTTGTGAATATTTTATCAATAAAGTTAGGAATCCTTAACCTGTGAATAGCTTGTCAATAAAGTTAGGGATCCTTAACCTAACCTTGTCAAACCCTGTGTAAAAAAAAACAACTAGAAACACTACACTCCCAGTGCACATTAGGAGGTTACACATCTTCCGGCCAGTGATAACTTTCCAACCCCAAATAAAAAAACATAGCAAGGGGATTCTAAGATGATAATTAAGTGACCATACGGATATGAAAAACAACTCTTTCTGCTACTGGATCGCAAATTTTACACACACACACACACACGCGCGCGCGCGCGCGCATATATGTATATATATATATATATATATATATATATATATATATATATATATATATATATATATATATATATATATACATATATATATATATATATATATATATATATATATATATATATATATATATATATATATATATATATATATATATAAATATATATGCAAAACAACCACTGTGAAAGATTAGTGAAATTCCAAGCGCGTTCGTGACTACTCACATTGTCAAGGAACTATATTGCATAGTTCCTTGACAATGTGAGTAGTCAAGAAAGCGCTTGGAATTTCATTACTCTTTCACAGTGGTTGTTTTGCATATTTTAAAATCACCTGTTTTTTCTGTGATCTTATTGCACCCTGCCTTGGTGGGAATCGGCCAGTGTGATAATATATATATATATATATATATATATATATATATATATATATATATATATATATATATATATATATATATATATAAATAATGTCATGCCAAATAGATAAAATTGGTCAATTAGCAATAACTCATTTAAAATAAAGTTCTTACTAAATTTTTCTCTTATACGTTTAAAGATATATTCTTTTCATTTATGTTAATATAAAAACAAATAATTTTGTACCAAAAGAACCTTAGAAAACTTACCTAACCTTATTATAACAAGCTCAATTTAATTTAGCCTAATCCAGCTTAATATGTTTTACATAAGTTTACAATAATTTAATAATAAACAAACACAATGATTTTTGCGAAATTATTGCATACTGAAATTGCTGTTTAAGCCAAAATCGCAAGTTTGACCTACTCGGCACGAAATATATATACATATGCTCAGTTATAACTTACATGGAGACAGAATCTCAGAAAATTAATTGGTCTGTATATTTCGACCCCCTGCTGGGGTCCTCTTCAGTAGATATACAAATAAAAGGAGAAAATGAATTTATAGGAAGGTTGCGCCTGTCAACTATGCATGAAAGTTGATTGAGTAAGGTCAACTGGTGAGAAGATAGGTCTTGGAGTTCCCAGGTGTTGACCTGAGGCTCAGTACTCTCATACATTGTTGAGAGACGCAGCCTTACTACAATTCCACATTCTCCTTGCATTGAAGAATCTGCTGAATGGGACCCCAGCAGGGGGTTGAAATTTACAGAACCGTTATCATCGCCAAGAGTTTTGCTTCTCTGGAAGTATCTGTTCGCCAGCTGATGCTACACAAACACCGCCCCTTCTTCCCCATCTTTCACCAAGTTATCAACATCAATATTCCTTTTGTTTCCATTTTACCAGAGTTAAAATCTAGATTATGTATCACAGTGACTGCTGCACACGTCTGCTTTTACTCGAGCAAAACGCGCTAAAAACACAGCATAAATTCACCTTGATAATTTTGTGTTTCTAAGAATCATTTGTTGCCACGAATAATCTCTGACAAATATTCGCTCTGAGTAGTTTTATCAAGTCTTGACTTGAAACTTGGAAGGGAGGTGATGCTCCGGGATGAAACGAAACGTTGTTTGAAGTAAAGGTTATTCATTAATGGTTCAAACCAATATGATGTGTCTTGTAGTTTTTTATTAGGTACTACGCGCGAAGCTCAGTTTCTTTGATTTGAACCGTCAGTGACAGAAAAGAATCGGAGAGTTCTCCTTTTCTGTCACACACCCACACACATGCACACACACACACACACACACACACCCACACCCACCCACACCCACCCACACCCACACACACACACACACACACACACACACACACCCACACACACACAAACCCACCCACACCCACACACACGCACGCACACACACACACACACACACACACACACACACACACACACACACACACACACACACACACACACACCCACACACACACACACACACACACACACACACACACACACACACACACACAGAAAGTGAGACAGAGAGAGAGAGAATCACCGACGCGAGTGGAATATCGTAGGAAGTGATGCTGGTCGTCTGTGTACACATGGATGAACCCAGATGAGGCTCTCAGGCTTCATGATGTATCGAGCTTCTCGTGACACTTCTTCTTCAGGTATCTTCACTGGGCTTTCATGCAGGCGGGCAAACATAACCCCGTTTATTTAGATCACGTCCTTGCTGTCTGCAAATAATCTCAGTTGCAGATTAATTCATCTGCAAATACACTAGAGTGAAGTTAAGAGTTTATAACAGGAGAAGAATTTCGTGTGATCAGGTACTGAATATATATACTGAATATATACGTGGGTTTCGCATAATTGTCGAAGTCTTCGATGAATTGTACCACAAAATCTTGTTACTTGTCTTGGTGTGAAGTTGTATGGGGAAACGGAAAAGTATTTGATGATTCCATTGCAGAGTCGAGGGTTGAGTTCTTTGGTGAATATGGTGTTCTTGTTCTAGAGTGTATCGAAGAATCGTAGGTGAGGCCATGGTGTGGTCGTCGACTTCAATTCCTTCTACAGAGGAGTGTGATTCTTTATCTTCATACTGTGTATAGTGGAGCTGGCGGCAGGTGGAGCAAGTGGAGTGGCTTGGGTTTCTTGGGAGGTTGCAGCTGGTAGGTGTGGAACAGCTTAGGCGGCAGTGACTGAAAGATTTCCTATTACAGTGATGCCTCCTATATTGAGAAGGATTTTTAGTTTGTCTGTGGATGGTGCAGTATCAAGAAATTTGAAACTAGATAGGTCGTTGACGCGAAAGATTTTGTTGATGGTAGAGCTGAAACCTCCAGGAAAAGCAGCGGACATAGTGTGGACATAGATCATGCAGTACATGATCTTCAAGGCAGCGTCGTCATGGACTGTTCGAAGAGTAGTGATTACAGAGGCTGGTGGGTGATTATTATTATAATCAAGGGGAAAGCGCTAAACCCGGAGGATTATACAGCGCCTGGGGGGGGGGATGTGGAAGGCATTCAGGCTTAATTCGGGGAACTGGAGCACAGATCCAATTCCCTAAATCAAGAGCCCCTCACCAACATCAAAGAACCTTCCTTGAGGGGGCTGGTGGGTGAGTTACTTGGAGAATCTTCTGAGTGTCAGCCTGGAGTCAAGCGACGGCAGAATAAGTCAGTGAGTCAAGTTTATGTTCCTTAAGATTCTCTTTTTTTTCTGAGTGGGCATTTGGCTGCAAGAATGCAATGGTCACTCTTGCAACTGAGACATTTAGGCTGAGTGGTAGCAGTGCAGTCAATGTGTATGCGTCCTTCGGTACTACATTTGGAACAAAATTTCTTCAGTGGACAATCCTTAGTAAGGTGTTCATAAGAGCAGGGGTGTGTGGTGTAGCGCTCTACTTAGATATTCCTGGAGTCGACGTGGTTAAAGGAAATTCGGAGACCGTCACTGAATGATTTTGAGTTCATGAATATCTCAGTAAAGCTGATCTTGAGCATTGAGGAAGCGGTGTTAATTTTGGTGATCATACCAGCAATAGCCCAGTCGTGATGGTCTTCAGCTTTTTCAGTTCGGTCGTTGGTTGGCTGGTGATGTCGCGATTTAGCCTCTTAACAAACAGTGATTTTTGGGTCCTCAGAGGTAGAGAAGGAACTCCTTCGAAGTCACGGTTCTTAAGGAAGTTCATTGCCGACGTAGTGCTGATCTTGTCTATCTCATCCTCACTAAAATTGTCAACGATGAGAACATCATTGGTGCTGAAGAAATTGGAGAGTTTCACCTGCAGAATGGTCGTCAGGAATGTGACCAAGGTCTTTTTCGAAGAATCACAGATTGGCCCAATAAGTAGGCGAAGGTGCACACAGTGACCCTGCAACCTTAGGATATTGATGGGTATCGACATTCAGACTAAAGTGATGCCTGTAAAGTATAGTTCTAATGAGATCAAAGGTTTATAAATGATTTACAGTCGTTGTGAACTGTTAAGCATTTTGATCTCTCTCGTGGACCAGTGTACAAACAAAATAAGCTGCAACTGTCTCCACCAAACTGGGAATCCAGGTTACCTTCTGCTGGCCGTCCAGACTTATGTGAGGGGTCTGACCGAGTGGTTTAAGCAATGTACTTGATGAGCCAATATGGGAACAGTCACATTCTAGATCCTATTTAGACTTACAAAGTAAGGTTTGAGGGATTTTGTGTTTCTTCGTTGATGTTTCAACTTCAACAACCTGTTGATGTTTCAACTTCAACAACCTGTTGATGTTTCAACTTCAACAACCTGCTGATGTTTCGACTTAAAGTATGTCTTCGTCCAGGCAGGAGACTTGTGAATATTGATATAATTTATAAGGTTAAATTTGTGAGATATGCTTTTTGTTAACTTAGTGTTTTAACCAAGTGATTTACAAGGCCCACTCGTGAGAGAAACATTGTACCAATAAAAACATCAGTGCATTGTCTGTTATTACTTATATGCATTACGCCTTTATTCAGTGTGGAGAGTGGATTTTCATTTCTTACAGTTGTGACTTACGACTTCGACTTACGTGAGGAACTTATTCCAGGGCGTTGTGAATTTTTAGAAAATAATAACAAAAGACATTTTACTACGGAAATAACCTATATATATATATATATATATTCTGTGTAACCGCAATATAGTAATTCAATAATAACGTTTCCCTAGACATCGATAAAACGCAAGTTTTAAATTACATATATAAATATGTAAATCTTATATATTACTTAGTTGTAATTTTAAGAACTGAAAGCACATATTGTGCTTATAGCAACTTGTTACTATTGCCATAAACTGGCTCCAGTTATCGTTGCAGTGGTTGCCGCTAGATATATAGAGGTGAGTGTACAATATGACCATCCTCACAACATGTCTTCCTCCTGCACGTCATATCCACTTCCAAAAGCATATCACTCTCTCTTTCACACTTCCTGCTTGCCTCATATAGATTCAAACACATCATATATCATACCCACACGTCACATTCACTCACATATATTCAAAAAAGTGCTACATTTTATACTCCCACACATAGTGCACACTGAGGCGAGCACCTACACATCACTATACCAGCTGCTGCTGCATGCCACGGAGGATAATGACCACCGCTCATCATAAATGCTCACACAAGAACCTAATATCTTCCACACATCACATCCACTCTCACAATCACCTCATCACTGCACCAGCTGCTGCTCTGCTCCAGGGAACCTAACACCACCTCACAGTCTTTATAAGCCGCTCAGACACCTCCCACCACAACGAAATAACACCTTCATCTCGGTGTTAAGTGGTTAATTTAAAGTTTAGATGCGTGTGCCTGGTCTGGGGATGTGTGTGTGTGTGTGTGTGTGTGTGTGTGTGTGTGTGTGTGTGTGTGTGTGTGTGTGTGTGTGTGTGTGTGTGTGTGTGTGTGTGTGTGTGTGTGTGTGTGTGTGTGCCCGCGGTTGCATGTGTGCATGTTGTGCCGAATAGGTAAAACTGGTCAATTAATAAGAATTCATTTAAAATTAAGTCCTTCCTAAAATTTTATCTTATATGTTTAAAGATACATTTTTTTCATTTATGTTAATGCACAAAATTAATAATTTTGTGCCAAAAGAATCTTAGAAAACTTACCTAACCCTAATATAACAAGTACAATTTAAATTAGCCTAATCAAATATATTTTAGATAAGTTTACAGTAATTTATTAATAAACAAACACAATGAAATATATTTTTTTCGTTAGGTTCAGAATATTTTTTCGAAATTATTGCATAAGCAAATATTCGCTTGTCTTATTCGGCAAGAAGAGAGTTTCTATTTAAGCCAAAATCGCAAGTTTTATGTGTGTGTGTGTGTGTGTGTGTGTGTGTGTGTGTGTGTGTGTGTGTGTGTGTGTGTGTGTGTGTGTGTGTGTGTGTGTGTGTGTGTGTGTGTGTGTGTGCGTGCGTGCGCCTGTGTGTATTATATATTTTTTTAACAAGTCGGCCGTCTCCCACCGAGGTAGGGTGACCCAAAAAAGAAAGAAAATCCCCAAAAAGAAAATACTTTCATCATCATTAAACACTTTCACCACACTCACACATAATCACTGTTTTTGCAGAGGTGCTCAGAATACAACAGTTTAGAAGTATATACGTATAAAAATATACAGTATATCCCTCCAAACTGCCAATATCCCAAACCCCTCCTTTAGAGTGCAGGCATTGTACTTCCCATTTCCAGGACTCAAGTCCGGTTATATAAAATAACCGGTTTCCCTGAATTCCTTCACTAAATATTACTCTGCTCACACTCCAACAGCTCGTCAGGTCCCAAATACCATTTGTCTCCATTCACTCCTATCTAACACGCTCACGCATGCTTGCTGGAAGTCCAAACCCCTCGCTCACAACACCTTTACTCCCCTCACTCCAACCTTTTCGAGGACGACCCCTACCCCGCCGCCTTCCTTCCCCTACAGATTTATACGCTCTCCATGTCATTCTACTTTGATCCATTCTCTCTAAACGACCAAACTACCTCAACAAACCCTCTTCTGCCCTCTGACTAATACTTTTATTAACTCCACACCTTCTCCTAATTTCCACACTCCGAATTTTCTGCATAATATTTACACCACACATTGCCCTTAGACAGGACATCTCCACTGCCTCCAACCGCCTCCTCGCTGCAGCATTTACAGTCCAAGCTTCACACCCATATAAAAATGTTGGTACTATTATACTTTCATACATTCCCTTCTTCGCCTCCATAGATAACATTTTTTGCCTCCACACGTATCTCAACGCACCACTCACCTTTTTCCCTTCATGAATTCTATGATTAACCTCATCCTTCATAAATCCATCCGCTGACACGTCAAGTTCCAAATATGTGAAAACATTCACTTCTTCCATACTCCTCTTCTCCAGTTTGATATCCATTTTTTCTTTACCTAAATCATTTGATATATATATATATATATATATATATATATATATATATATATATATATATATATATATATATATATATATATATATATATATATATATATATATATATACGCAAAACAACCACTGTGAAAGAATAGAGAAATTCCAAGCGCTTTCGTGACTACTCACATTATCAAGGAACAATAAAAGTAATGCATCAAATTAAGGCATATAAAGGGTCTAGACACCTCACTATCACATCCCACAACAAAGCAACACCTCACGCGCGATTCATAAGAAAGGGAACACTGGAGCAGCTAAAGATTTGAAATACCCAAGAAACGTAATTGATAAATCATTTAAAATTGCTAGAAATACTTTTTACAATCCAAAAAGGGACAACCAGCCTTATTCAACTAAAAATATGTTGGTTCTCCCTTACCATAAAAACTTGGTTGATATGCCTTCTCTTCTTAAGACTTTTAATCTCAAAGTTGTATTTAAAAATCTTGATACAGTAAAAAAACTTTTGATAAAGAATTCCCCCCAAAATGCTGACGGATGTGTCTATAAGATTCCTTGTAAAATTTGCGATAAAGTTTATTATAGTCAAACTGGTAAAAATCTCGAACTAAGATTAAAACAACATAAATATAGCATTAGAACTGGACAAGATTCCAATGCTCTATTTATTCATGTGAGAGATTTTAACCATCCAATTGATTTTCAAAAAGTTGAGAAAGTTGTATTAAGCAAGTCCATGGTTGACAGGAATATAATTGAATCTTGTTTCATAAAGCAGTTTTGACAATAATATGAATATTTCCTTTTGTTTATATAAATTAGATCCATTTATAATTAATAGAATTTGGGAAGAATTTAATAATACATTGGACTAATAATAATTTTTAAAATTCTTAATTCTTGGGTAGAATATATGTATGTATATCCACTCGTATACTATTTAGAAAGAGACCAAACGTCAAATTTTGGAAGCAGTTGGTGCAGAATCCTGTATCAGCCTCTCCCCCAGTTCCTCCTCCAACCCTGAAAAAAGTATCACGTTATATTTCTGCGTCCCACACAGAGGATCACCTCTGAGAGTTATTGGATGTTCTCTCGTGTGTGTTTGCTCTCAGTGATGAGGGAAGGGCGACAGATAGAGAGGGAGGGAGCAAAGGCTGGAGGAAGGGAGATGAAGGGGGAGACAAAGTAGAGATTAAAAAAAAGGACTTATAATTGGTTGATTGGGGGAGATGGGAAACCGTGGGAGGAAGTGAGGGAGAGAAAGAGGTTTAGCCTAGAAAAGGAGAATTAAAAGGCCAGGGAAGGGAGGGAGAGAGAGAGAGAGAGAGAGAGAGAGAGAGAGAGAGAGAGAGAGAGAGAGAGAGAGAGAGAGAGAGAGAGAGAGAGAGAGAGAGAGAGAGAGAGAGAGACCAAAATAAAATAATACAAGATAAGCAATTACGGGAGGGATGATCGATGCTTCGTGTGAGATTTGGACCTTACGATTGTTTCTGTAGGGATCAGTTTTGTGTTTACTCTAAACTTCACTAAGGTTAAATATAAACTCTCCATATTTTTATACTCTATGTCGATGATTATGAAGCTGAGAAATAACAGACTTAAAAGCACTTAAAGTCTATAAGCTAGATCCATGAAATATGTATATTTCTTTATATTGTAACATTTTGAGGTAAGGGGTGTGAACTGGTACAGATTTGGAGATGAAAACATTTATGTATATTTCAGGATATTTAATAGAGGAAACGTTTCGCCACTAGCGCCTTCTTCAGTCCACACCTTGTCTGCATCATCATACTATTTTTCTGTATAAATTTATCTACTTTTGTTGACCAGTCTAGTAAGGGATCGTTTTTTTTTATCCATCTGCTGCTACATGTTTTTTTTTTACTGCTCTATTAGTTCATGTCTGGTGAAGTAATCATAGGTTATCATAGATCATTCTATATGATAGATATTAATTAGAGAGTGTTGTCACCTGTTGGTGATGTCTCTAGCCTTCTCTTAGCTTTGTGTCCTTCATCTCCAGCAGGAAGGTGTCCACCGTTAGCACCTTCCTGCTGGAGATGCAGGAGAGTTTCCAGATTTTGTGTAGGAAGTAATGTCTTCCTTAAGTACGCTATATTATATATCTATATGTATATATATATATATATATATATATATATATATATATATATATATATATATATATATATATATATATATATATATATATGTCGTGCCGAATATGTATAACTGGTCAATTAGCAAGAACTCATTTAAAATTAAGTCCTTTCTAAAAATTTCTCTTATACATTTAAAGATTTTTTTTATTAATGTTAATGTAAAAAATTTTAATTTTGCACCAAAAGAAACTTAGAAAACTTACCTAACCTTATTATAACAAGAAAAATTTATTTTAGCCTAACCTAACTAAATATATTTTAGATTTGTAGATGAATGGTTCAGAGAACCGACATGTTGATAAATTAGACACATGTGCAACTCTTGGGTATCTTTATTGAGGAAACGTTTCGCCACACAGTGGCTTCATCAGTCCATACAAAGGAGAATCTTGAAGAATAGGAGGAGAATGAGGTAATCAGTCCCTCAACCTTGAATCGATGTGGTCAGTCCATCAATCTTGAATAGAATACGGCATACGTGCTGAGAAGGAGCTTATAAACCGTTGGCAGGAGAGGTGAAGCAGTCAGAGGCAGTGTAACACTTATTCAATGTTGAAGTAGGTCGTGCCCAAGAATTAGGCAAGCGAAGAATTCCCAAGTATTAAGATCCCAAGAAGATGCAGTGTCTGACGGGTTTGTAGATGAATGGTTCAGAGAACCGACATGTTGATTGATGGACTGACCACATCGACTCAAGGTTGAGGGACTGATTACCTCATTCTCCTCCTATTCTTCAAGATTCTCCTTTGTATGGACTGATGAAGCCACTGTGTGGCGAAACGTTTCCTCAATAAAGATACCCAAGAGTTGCACATGTGTCTAATTTATCATATTTTAGATTTGTTTACAATAATTTAATACTAAACTAACACAATGAAATATACTTTTTTCGATAGGTTCAGAGTGATTTTGGCGAAATTATTGCATACACAAATTTTCACTTGTCCTATATGGCAAGATGAGCGTTGCTATTTAAGCCAAGATCGCAAGTTCTGCCTATTCGGCACGACATATATACGTATATATATATATATATATATATATATATATATATCTATATATATATATATATATATATATATATATATATATATATATATATATATATATATATATATATGTCGTGCCGAATATGTAAAACTGGTCAATTAGCAAGAACTCATTTAAAATTAAGTCCTTTCTAAAATTTTCTCTTATACGTTTAAAGATATATTTTTTTCATTAATGTTAATGTAAAAATATTTAATTTTACACCAAAAGAATCTTAGAAAACTTACCTAACCTTATTATAACAAGAGTAATTTATTTTAGCCTAACCCAACTAAATATATTGTAAATACATATACAATAATTTAATAATGAACAGACACAATCAAATATAATTTTTTCGTTAGGTTCAGAATGATTTTGGCGAAATTATTGCATACACAAATTTTCACTTGTCCTATGAGATACTAGCGATTCTACGTATTTCTACTTATTTTTTCCTGTTCTCAGCTCATCGTTATTTAGGGACTCAGTAGGAGCTAGGATTCTACTGATAACTCCCAGCTGTAGAACAGGAATGGGAGGAGGAATCTTTTCGAGAAATCCGCACGGTTTCACTACCCAAATTATTCTTTATCTCCTTGCAGTGGATCACATACGGGATTTACATCCGGCCTCCTGTAAATATATAAAATGCAAAATACAAACACAACCATATTTCTTCACTATTCATATATATTTCTCCTTTTATTTATTATTATAAGAAATAATAATACTGCCAGCTAAAGACATGGTAGCTTTTCATTTCTCTATTTGTTTCAGCACATTAATTATCCAGTCAATTATATATCCCCAGGAGAATTATAATGTCAATTATACATTTTAAGAATGTATCTTTTTTTTTTTGTTGTTGACTAATTACTTCCTAATTTTTAATCAAGAAAAATTTTTTTTCCACCAATGGTTCTTTTTTCCCCCCTGCATCTTAAAAAAATTTTTCCCCTAATTAATACTTGTAGGTTTTTTTCCTTGTGAAAAACATTCGAGAAAATTTTTATTTCGGGATCTGTTTGTTGTGTTTTTGTTGGGTGTCTCCCTAAATCCAAATTTGTAGGGTCAAATCCCCTGGTTTTACTTTCATGTCCCGGGACCCTCTTTTCCTTTTCCAGTTTTGTCATCCTTTCCTTAAAAACCTTTTTTTCCTCCTCCACTTCCTTGGGGCCTGGGACTGGGTTGAAATTTTTACTTTCTAACTTTTGACGTTTTTGACCAGGTGGGGGTTCCCAGACTGGTGCTCATACCAGATGGGCCTAAAACACAGTGTCAGTGTTTGAACGTTTCCCTTTATTGGTATCAAAGCTTTTCTCGGGTTTTTAGGCGCCCGTATGCTGCGCAGTTTTTTGGGTTGAGGGGTTTGCCCCCGGTGATGGCCCTGTTATGGTCCCCCAAAGGTCTTTCTCCTGAGTGGGGTCTGTGTCTTTGCCCACCTAGCCTATCCTGTCCGGTCTTTTTTGCCCCTCCCAATCTTCGCTTTGATTTGGCGGGTTGAATTCGGCCAGTTACGGGACCTTTCCCAGCCTTCCGGTCTCTTTGCAGTCCTGCTTCCTGCCCGTTTAATTCCTCATCAATTTCCGTCATCGGGAAAAGGGGACACTTCGAGTCTTTTCCCTTTATTGTCGTTCATATATCAAAAATAGCACTGGTCCTAGAACCCCCTGTGGCCCCCCGTAACGGGCCCCCACGTGATACCTTTCCGTACCATGACTTTTTGCCTCCTTCAGGATTCCCATCCATTGCAGTGCCCTCCCTTTTTTCCCCCATCCCCCGGGTTCTCCCTAATCTCTTTGGGGAACGGGCAGGTCTTCCCTCTAAAAACGAAAACCCACCCCTCTTCTTCTTATTTTGTTACCTTTTTAAAAACTCCAGGATTTTTTTAAAAAGGGTTGCCTTCCATAAACCCTCTGGTTTTCATTTTAATCTTTTTCCCTTTTCCCAGGTGTTCGACCACTCTCCTGATAATCTTCCATGACCCAATACATGTCAGAGACACAGGTCTGTTTTTGTCCTCTTTCTGTTTCCTTTTTAAATATGGGACTACATTGTTCTTCCATTTCTGGTAGTTGGTTTCAAGGGATTGTTGAAGATTGGGGGAGGACGCCGCATCTCTTTTTCTCTAAGGACCCAGGGGGATTTTGCCCGGTCCCATCCCCTTTTAGGTGTCAAATATTAGGCTTTTCCCCCCTCCTCAGTTGTTCTATGTCACCCAAACTTTGGTATTTCCCCCGATTTTCCCTTCTTCTGTCTTCCCCCCCTTTCCCTGTCTCTACAAAAAACTTCCTTAAATCTCCTTTCAGCTCCTCACATACCCCCTGACTTTCTTGGAGTTCTCCATTTTGTCCTTCATCTGATCACCTGGTTTTTGGGGCTTTGTCTTCCTCAATGGCTTCAAAGTTTTCGGTAAACTTGATTCTCATGCTATGTCTTTTTCATACTTCCTGGGCCCCCCTCCTTACCTGTGCATACCATTCCCTTCTCGACATCTCCCTATTTTCTTGTTCTCTTCCTTCTGATTTTTTCCATTCCCTATTCCTTTTGTTTTCCTCCCCTTCCTCGGAAACCAGGGCTCGTTCTGGTCTTCCCATTGTTATTTGCCCGGGAAAAAATTTTTCCACTGCCTCCTTGCATTTGTTGTTACAATTCCATCATTTCTTTTCTGGCTTTCCTCCCAGTTCTCTGCCCAGGGACCTCCGCAGAATTCTTAAACCCCTTTTTAGCCCCCTTTTTTTATAGTGGGTTTTTCCCATTCAACCCCTGTTATTCTCTCCACTTGCAGCTCTACTTTATTAAAAGACAGAACAAATTGATGTCCTCAATGTAACTCCCCAGGGTAAACAAAGGGCCCCAATCTTGCTGGTTCCCCTCCCCCCCTCCTCTTAGTGTCCAACATGTTGGTGCATGGGGTTTTTCCAACCTCCAACATCCTGGTTCTCCATGTTTCGGCCCCCCCATGTGGCCCCGGGTTTTCCCCGCCGTTTTTGGTTTGAAACCCCAAAACCCCCCTTTGCTCGTGGAAGTCTTTTCCACCTCAGCAAGTGTTCCCCCATTGATCTTTGCTCTTTATACCTTTTTCCTCCTGCAGCTGTTGGTTTAAACATCCTGCAATGACCACTTTTTTTCCCCCAATGAATGTACCTTATGTATTCTTTCCCCCGTCTCACTATCCTTCCCTTTTTTCTAATTTTCCCATCTTTTTTCGGCAGAGCCCCCACCTCCCCTGCCCCCTTCTATTTTCCCTCATGATCGGGTACCCTGGTGGGAATTTTGCATCTTTATTGTCTCCGTGATTTTTTGTTTTGTAACTGCTATGATGTCTGGGACTTCTCTTTTGATTCTTCTTGCCATTCCTCATGTTTATTCTTAATCCTTTAAATTTGGTCAAACCTTCAATTTTGTTCAATACTTAACTGTGGGGGTGGGGTGGGGAAAGAGGATCGGTGTATTTGGTTTGGATTTTCATTTGCCTTGGGGGTGCGGGCAAGTCCCTGCGGGTTTTTTGGGGTTGTTTGTCCCCCATTTATCCTATTTATTTGCCCCCTTGTGTGTGTGTGTGTGTGTGTGTGTGTGTGTGTGTGTGTGTGTGTGTGTGTGTGTGTGTGTGTGTGTGTGTGTGTTTTTTATGTGTGTATGTGTGTGTGTTTTGGGGGTGCTTAATGGGAAAGAAAAACCATCAGGATATATTAACATAAATATAGGGGGAGTAAAAAGTTAATTTCCTCGCCATATTCTGTCATCTTCCCGAATCAAGTGGAATTATTCCCTTATCCCCCCCTGTGGGATGAAAAAACCCGTTCCATGGGGGACGGATATCCACCCCTCGAGATAAATGGTTACAATACCTAAACGATGGAAGGTAGCACAAATGAGTTTTCGACCCTTAATTAACTTTTTCCCACAGGGGCCCCGTCAAAAACAGCCCTGTTTGTGACTAAAAGTCCACTGGGGAGCAAAGTTGTCTAATGGTCCTTTAAATTTATTTGTCAATTTTCCCAACCCCTATGATATAAATCCAATTAAAAAAATTTTTTCATTTCCAATAATACACACTGGTGTTCCAAAATATTATTATTATTATTTTTTTAATTATTATTATTATTATTATTTTATTTTAATTTTTAAATTTTTTTAAAATTTTTTTTTTAAATTTTTTTTTTTTTTTTTAAAAAAAAAAGGGTTGTCTTACACTCCTTGGAAAAAGGATTGGGTTTCATCTAAAAAAAAAGGAGGGTACTCTAAAAAAAAGCCTTTCACCATCAGTGAATGACCAAGTAATAAATAAATAAATAAATTATAAAAATAATAATAATAATAATAATAATAAAAATTTAAATAATAATAATAATAATAATAATAAAAAAATAAAAAAAAAATTTAATAAAAAAAAAATTAAATTTGGTATTTTGTGATTTGTTTCGCAAGGACTCGTCTTTTCAAATAAATATAAGGAACTGGAGTGTTTGGCAGTTTGCAACTAAAGTTAAATCTTTAAATTTTGAAGGCCTATACTGAATACCCATACCCATCCAGTGGATAGTAGTGACTTTTATTGGTCCCCCATCCCCACCCGGGTGGAAGTTTTTTATAGTGCTTTCCCTTTCCATCCGTGGACAGTAGTGGCTTGCTTTCAGAAACTTCATATTCACCCCCGGGGAAAACAAAGGCCTGGGACTAAGCCAAAAAAGTTTAAGGGAAATCAATTTATTTTTTTTAAAAAGGCCAATCATTCTGGAAAATAAAAAAAATAAATTGATGGTGTTGGGTATTTTCTTACAATTTAGTTCAAATTTTTTTCCCGGCAAAAAAACCGGAATCTTTTTTTTTATCACATTCCCAATTTCTATTGGTTTTTTCATTTTGGGGGATCTCACTGGGATGTGGGTCTCTTGATACAGGTTTTTGATTCAATTGGATCAATTCATCCTTTCCTCGTGGTTACTCCTTACTCTTTATCCTTCCCTTGATAGTGCTCAAAAAATGGATGATCAGCAATATTTTTCAGTTTTTTTTCCTCACAGTTTTAAAAATTTTTTTATCCCCATTGTTCATATAGTATTACTTAAAACAATAAAATTTTTATATTTCAAAATTTTGTTACTACACAAATTTCCCTTTTCCCAAAACAATCAGCCTATTTCTAACATATTTCTCATTCTAAACAATTACCTATTACCACACATTTTTCCTTTTTTTAAAACAATTAACCTTTTAAAATTTTTCATTCCAGCAACAATTAACCTTTATTACACACATTTTATTAAAAATTTAAACCCTATTTTAAAAATTTTCTTTCCCAGCAAAAATTAAACCTTTTTTTAAAAATTTTTTCTCATTCCAGCAACAATTAACCTTTATTACACATTTCTCATTTTTCCCAAACCACAATTAAACCCTATTTTTACACACATTTATTTCAAACAATTAGCCTTTTTTTTCATGAAAGTTAAGAAGAGGTTTAGAAAGTTCTAAATTTGTCGACAGCAAGCATGAAAAAAAAAAATGTGTTTTATATTGGGTTAGTCCCTCAGATTTTTTAAATAAAAAATACAAAATAACCCCACATTGGAAAAAAAAATTTTGGGACGTTTCGACCCAAAAGATCATTGCGTTAAATTTTTCCGTCGGACCGAAACGTCGTGATTTTTCTTATGTGGGGGTTTTTGTTATTTTCAATCACGTACGGCTTTTTTTCTATTATTTTGGAGCTAGGAAAATTATCTAAATTTTCGTGAGAACAAAAGAAGACCTGACCTAAATCTATAACAAACTGGGTAGGGGGTGGTGAAAATAATGATGAAAAATGGGCCCTTGGGCATAATAAAAGAACATTGGGGCATTTAGGAGACTTTTTAAATTTTTCAAAAAGATATTGGAACATTGCGGGGACAAGTGAAAAAGTCTTAAAGAATAAAACTCGACAAAACCCCCGCCGAGGCCAGATCACCAAAAGATGTGATGCTTCAGTAGCAACACGGTCACCCGGGCAGCCAACAAGCCGGGCCCTGGGTTTGGGGCTGCGGGGCAGAAAAACTTTCAATCATAAAAAGGCAATGGTAAAATTTTGAGGTTTTTTGAAAACTAAACCACAGCGGGGAATCAAGAACTTCTCACCAGCATCGGGGAACCCCTGGGTCCCCATCCCCTTGGCCCCATTTCCCCGTTGTCCCCAGTTTCCCCCAGACCTGATTCTGCTGTGGTGGCTGTATTCAAAGTTTTATTCTTTTTTTTGTGAGAGTCGGGATCGAGAAAGAAAGTTTTTAAAAGGTTTCACAGGGGGAAAATTTTACACATCACCCCCAAAACCCTGGCATTTTTTCCCCCCGCACAGTAATTAAAAATGCATGACAACGTTAACAGAAATTTGTGTGTGTTTGTATTTTCATTAGACATTTTGGGGAAAGCCCCAATATGAAAGGGTTAGACACTTTTTCAAGTTTCCCACGAAGTCGAATAAAAAAGGGGCAGGAACAGAAATTCATTAATTCCTCAAATTTAAAATTTGGGTTGTGCCCCTCGGCCTGGAAGTTGGAAATGAATTTCCGGCCGGGGACAAACCCCAAAAAAAAGTATGATGGCTTTCATCTCTTTCCCCTCCTCTGTTTCCTGGCTTTGTTAAAAGCACATTGGCAAACTTTTTAATTTATTTTTTCTTCTTTTTTCCCACAGTACTGTATCCCATTTGATGTTCATAAAAAGCTATGGTTTTTGGGGGATTTTATTCCAAACTCTCTTTTAGAAGTATCCAGTGTTGTATGGTTTAAAGAAACCTGAGGGAAACTTTTTCGGTTTGTATTCAGTATGGTCAATTAACAGAACTCATTTAAATTAAGTCCTTTCAAAAATTTTTTTATAAATCTAAAGATCTTTTTTTCATTTATTTTAAATTTTTTTTAAAATTTTTTGTCCCAAAAGAACTTTAAAAACTTACCAAACCCCTTATTATAACAAGCGCAATATAATTTCCTAGTCTAACTAAATTTTTTTAAAATTTTCAATATGAACAATCACAAATGTAGATCTTAATTCTTATTGGGGAAAAGGATTTAGGAGTTCGGGTTAGCAGTAA
>NC_091323.1:21853001-21880501 GCF_038502225.1 Cherax quadricarinatus
TAGGTTAACCCCCCGGCCCGCAAAGGGGTGCTAACCGGGGCAATTCTGATTAAGACCCGTGTGAAAACAAATTTTCCCTTTTCCCGACAATAGTCAATAAGGGTGTAAAGACACGGGAAATGATGGAACTGTCGTTTAGGACAGGCCCTTTTTCCCCCCTTGAGATGCAATAGAACGGTTTCGGGGCGGGGCTTTATAATTTAAAAAAGGGCGCCAAACTCGTAGGGGGGATTAGCGCCTGGGAGATAAACTTTTTATTCAAAAGGGGGTAGCTCCAAACTTTGTTCAGAATTTGACCCGAATTCAAAAAAGGGTCAGTGTAATCCCAATTTTGTTAATTTGAATAAATCAGTTATTTAAAACTTTGTTAATGAGTGAGGAAAAGGGCATGTTTGTATGTTTAAAAATCAGTGTTTTGTCAAAATGAAAAAGAGTTTCATTTTTAAGGA
Source organism: Cherax quadricarinatus (assembly GCF_038502225.1). Taxonomy (NCBI): domain Eukaryota; kingdom Metazoa; phylum Arthropoda; class Malacostraca; order Decapoda; family Parastacidae; genus Cherax; species Cherax quadricarinatus. Next base: position 21,853,451 of record NC_091323.1, read on the forward strand.
AACGCAAGCCTCACCCGGGCTTTTTTGAATACAGAAAATAAAAGGGGAAAAACTAAAAGTCTGGGCAGTGAATCTCTCAGCCTTGATAGGTTTTCCCCCACCATGACAAACAAAGCAATAAGCATGGTTTTGGGGTTTAACGTTCCCGCCAAGCCATCCTGAGGCAAAGTAAATATGTATTCAGAAAAATTAAAAACACCAGGAATTAAAGTGAAAAATAAAAATTTGGTACAAATTTGCGAAGATTTCTGTTGAAATGTTATGAGGAGAAAAACAACCAACCCCCTAACAGAGTCCGAGTTTGCGGCTCGTGATGAAATAAACCCCTTCCCGGAAAGTTTGTTCACCCCCTAGATGGCACTTTTGGGAGATCAGAAGGGGGAACCCATTGAAGAGTGTCAGAAGTTTAAATGTGCTTTTTCCTTCGTTTCTTCAAACAAGTAAAACCGTCCCTCAACTATAGGCAAATAAACAGAAGATGGAGTCCCCTTTAAGCAGTTTCCCCCGTGCTCTGCAGGGCGATCTCGTGTTTTGTGTGTGTTGATGTCTTTGGGCGACAGCCAGACAAATCGAATCCCCTCATCTCCAAATACCCCTAACCCCCTTTAAAATAGGTGAACCACCATTCCCCATGACCCCCACGTAAGCCTTGGGTTATCAAATCACCAATTACGCAGATGAAAATGGTGGTAACCCGGAAATTTTTTACGTCTGCTGGCCCTTTTTTATGGTAAAGGGGGTTGCATCCCCATATTTGAGGACTAACGATTGTTCCAATTTCTCAAGTGGGGAAGGGGAGAAAGGATATAAAATTTTTTATTTATCAATTTAACTGGCAGGAGGCAGGTTCTCGAAAAATGCTAATGATTTTAAATTAACAAGAGAGAGAGAGAGAGGAGAAGAAGAAGAAGGAGAAGAGAAGAGGGGAAGAGAAGAAAAGGAAAAAAAAGAAGAAGACCCACAAAATGAGATCTGGAGACACCAGCAGAGTAAAGTTGGAATGATATTGATTTATTTTTCCAAAATCTCATAAATAAAAAAAAACTCTTTTTGGGGGTAAGAACAGTCACTCTGGGTACTTTTTGTTAACTTTTGCCACCCAAAAAAAAAAAGGAAAAAAAGGAAAGGAGAAACCAAAAAACTTTAAAAAGAAAAAGAGGTAATAGTCCCCCCAAAACTAAAAGGGTGAGGGGAAGAAAGGAATGGTCGTGGGGAAAATTTCCGACTTAAAAGGGGGCCCCCCTCCCTTTGGAACTTTCCCCCCCTCTTCAATAAGTCCCCTTCTTCAATTTTCCCCAATTGATATAAACCCGGATAAAACGCTAAAACCCCACCACCACCACCACCTAACACCACCACCACCACCACCACCACCACCACCACCTAACACCACCACCTAGCACTACAAATCCACCGACTCGTATACACATGCCAATGAAATGAGCCTACTGCTAGTAATCTTCAAACCCGTCTTCCCCATCCACCTTATTCACCCTCTAACATTGCACCATCACTAATTTTTTCCCCAGAAACACCAATCGCCCTTAAATTATAACCATTTACAGGAGGGGTCACCCTCCCCTCCCATTCACCCCACCACCCATCAATCATCCCACCCTCGCAATCCACCCACCCCACTACCCATCACTTATCCCACCCTTGCTTTCCACCAGCCCCAACATCCATCACTCATTCTACCCTCAGCTTAAAAAGAAGGAATGAAGAAACAAGAGTTTGTGTATTGCACATGAAAATAAAAGGAAAACAAAAATAATAGATATGGTACAGACAAAGCTTTTAAAAGAATCATAGCAGATGCAGTGTTCCCAAGAGTATACAGAATAAGAGGAAGTCAAGAAAATTAGATGAATTCAGGCTGAAGAACAGACCACAAAATAACTTTCAAGACTGAGGGACTGAACACCTCTAACGATTTCTACAAGTCTGAGGGGCCGAATACCTCAACACTTTACCTTTCCACTTCCTTCACTGTCTCCGCTTCAGCTGCCGCCTCTGAACTTGACCGAAAAAGCCTGCCGCCCAGAAGAAACGTTTCGACAACAAAGATATCCAAGTGATGCATACGTGTCTTATTCGCCAAGAAATATACAGTTGGCATATAAAATGTGTAAGAAATATATCACAGGTATACATGACATATCACATGAATGAGAAATACATAGCAGGTATAAGAAATTTATCACGCGAACATAACAGATATAAGAAATGTTTTACAGGTATGATTAAAAAATCGCAGATGTAAATAAATAAATCCAAGGTATAATTAACAGCTTCAATAATTTATGTAGTATTTCTTTCAGAGACTCGGAATTTCGAGTCTCTCAAGTTGAGTTGGTATTTCAGTGAAAGTGAAAAATAAAACATTCAGTAAATAGATAACTAATCATATACTGATGTTGCTTCAGACTGAAGGGGTTGGGAAGGACGTGGGATTAAAACAGAAAGATAACATGCATCAGGGAAGGAAGAGGAGGAAAGAGGAGGTGGAGGAGGAGTACAGAGTTTTGGGAAAGGGCATTTATGAAAGGTGGGGAATTGGGTGTGGGTGTGGGGGGAGAGAGGAATAATGGAGACTGTGGGTGAGGGGAGTATCTGTACAAGAGGTATACAGGAAAGGTAGAAACGAGGTTAAATGAGGCATCTCGAGGAAGGAATTAGAGGGTGTGTGTGTGTGCACTCACCTAGTTGAGGTTGCAGGGGTCGTGTCCGAGCTCCTGGTTTTCCGGTACCACCTCCATCATCTTAGCCCTCCACGTTCCTGGGCCCCCATGTGCCTCCAGGTTCACCCAGTCGATTTTTTTTTCTTTGTGTGTGTGTGTGTGTGTGTGTGTGTGTGTGTGTGTGTGTGTGTGTGTGTGTGTGTGTGTGTGTGTGTGTGTGTGTGTGTGTGTACTCACCTAGTTGTAGTTGCGGGGTTCGAGTCACAGCTCCTGGCCCCGCCTCTTCAGTGGCCGCTACTGGGTCACTCTTCCTGCTCCATGAGCTTTATCATACGTTTTCTTAAAGCTATGTATAGATCCTGCCTCCAATACATCATTTCTCAGACTATTCCACTTCCTAACAACTCTGTGACTGAATAAATACTTCCTAACATCTCTGTGATTCATCCGAATCTTCAACTTCCAACTGTGACTCCTTGTTGCTATTTCCCATCTCTGGAACATTCTGTCTCTGTCCACCTTGTCGATTCCTCTCAGTATTTTATGTCTTTATCATATCCACCCTATCTCTCCTGTCTTCCAGTGTCGTCAGGTCGATTTCCCTCAACCTCTCCTAGTAGGGCATACCCCTTAGCTCCGGGACTAGTCTTGTTGCAAACCTTTGCACTTTCTCTACTTTCTTTACGTGCTTGGCTTGGTGTAGGTTCCAAACTGGTGCTGCATACTCCAGAATGGGCCTAACATACACAGTGTACAGGGTCCTGAGCGATTCCTTATTAAGATGTCGGAATGCTGTTCTTAGGTTTGATAGGTGCCCATATGCTGCAGCAGTTATTTGGTTGATGTGCGCCTCAGGAGATGTGCCTGGTGTTATACTCACCCCAAGATCATTTTCCTTGAGTGAGGTTTGCAGTCTCTAGCCCCCTAGACAGTCTTCCGTCTGCGGTCTTCTTCGCCCTTCCCCAATCATCATGACTTTGCACTTGGTGGGGTTGAGCTCCAGGAGGCAGTTGCTGGACCAGGCTTGCAGCCTGTCCAGATCCCTTTGTAGTTCTGCCTGGTCTTCGTCCGATTGGATTCTTCTCATCAACTTCACATCATCTGCAAACAGGGACACTTCGGAGTCTATTCCTTCCGTGATGTCACTCACAAATACCAGAAACAGCACCGGTCCTAGGACTGACCCCTGTGGAATCCCGCTCGTTACAGACACCCACTCTGACACCTCGCCACGCACCATGACTCACTGTTGTCTTCCTGACAGGTATTCCTTGATCCACTGTAGTGCCTTCCCTGTTATCCCTTCCTGGTCCTCCAGCTTTTGCACTAATCTCTTGTGTGGAACTGTGTCAAACGCGTTCTTACAGTCCAAGAAGATGCAGTCTACCCACTCTTCTCTCTCTCTCTTGTCTTACTGCTGTCACCCTGTCATAAAACTCCAGTAGGCTTGTGACACAGGATTTCCCGTCGCTGAAATCGTGCTGGCTGTCGTACTTAAGCTCATTCCTTTCTATGTGCTCCACCACTCTTCTGATAATCTTCTCCATGACTCTGCATACTATACATGTCAGTGACACTGGTCTGTAGTTTAATGCTTCATGTCTGTCTCCTTTTTTTAAAAATTGGGACTACATTTGCTGTCTTCCATACCTCAGGTAGTCGCCCTGTTTCGATAGATGTGTTGAATATTGTTGTTAGGGGTATACATAGCGCCTCTGTTCCTTCTCTCAGGACCCATAGAGAGAAGTTATCCGGCCCCATCGCCTTTGAGGTATCTAACTCACTTAACAGCCTCTTTACTTCTCCCTCGGTTGTATGTATTGTGTCCAACATTTGATGGTGTACCCAACCTCTCCATCTTTCTGGAGTCCTTTCTGTCTCCTCTGTGAACAATCTCATTTCGAGTTCCTCACATACTTCGCGGTCGTTTCTTGTGATCTCTCCTCCTCCCTTCCTCAGCCTGATTACCTGGTCCTTGACTGTTGTTTTCCTTTTGATGTGGCTGTACAACAGTTTCGGGTCAAATTTGGCTTTCGCTACTATGTCATTTTCATATTGGCGTTAGACCTTTCTTACCTGTGCGTATTCATTTTAGGCTCTACGACTTCTCTGCTTATTCTCCTGGGTCCTTTCCCTTCTATACTTCTTCCATTCTCTAGCACACTTGGTTTTGGCCTCTCTACACCTTTTGGTAAACCAAGGGCTCATCCTGGCTTTCTCGTTATTTCTGTTACCATTGGGTACAAACCTCTCCTCAGCTTCCTTGTATATTGTTGTCACATATCCCATCATCTCGTTTACTGACTTCCTTGCCAGTTCTCTGTCCCACTGAGCCCCGTGTAGGAAATTCTTCATGCATGTGTAATCCACTCTCTTGTAGTTTGGCTTCAATCGTCCTGCCCTTCCTGGTTCCCTCTCCACCTGTAACTCTACTATGTATTCGAAGCTCAGAACCACTTGATCACTGGCCCCGAGGGGTCTCTCATATGTTATGTCCTCAATGTCTGCACTACTCAAGGTGAACACTAGGTCCAGTCTTGCATGTTCATCCTCTCCTCTCTCTCTCTGGTAGTGTCCCTTACGTGTTGGTACATGAGGTTTCCCGGTACCACCTCCATCATCTTAGCCCTCCACGTTCCTGGGCCCCCATGTGCCTCCAGGTTCACCCAGTCGATTTCTTTGTTTCGTTTTTTTTTTTTTTTTTTTTTTTTTGTGTGTGTGTGTTTAGGGTCTGAATTACATTATTCATTTGAATATCATGATTTACTAGAATGATGCAATTTTATGATTCGCAAAGCACAAGATCCGTCTGGTGACTCAGTGCTTGCAAACACAATGCTAGGTCAATAAGCCGACGAGTGGCAATAAAGGCAAGTAACAGAGTGATAAAAACGCGTAATGCTTCAATAAAGAAGCGTAATACAGTAGAGAAAGTCGTTACCTTTGGCGATTTCGCTGAAGTCTGGACTGAATCCTTCCGCTCAGGTTAAGCTTTCTCAGGTCTCATGAAGTAAAAAAATAATACAGTTCGAAACTTAATAAAGTTTAAATCTGATTGAAAACTATTCTTAATTAAAAATGCAATTTGCATGTCTATATTACCCATATGTAATTATCATAATTTCCAGCCATTACTACGAACTTTATAATTTAAAAGTCAAATTAATGAGACCAAAAAACATTTCGAAGTCTATTATTTGAAATACGTAAACCGGGGACATAATTTGTTTCAAGTCATGGGCAGAAAGTTTTAAACATTTGACGAAAGAGAAAACATCCCCACCATTTGTGCTTCAAGAGATGAGGTTGGCTCTACCTTAGGCAAGCATTCTGTGGGGAGGCTGACTGCTCTTCCAGGAGGTGAAATCCACGTTTTCAATGGGCACAGACACAGTTATATCCCTACTACTACATTAAGGTGACCCAGCAATGAGAGCTGTTTGCATGTCATGGAGAAGGAGGATGTGAGGGAGTGATGTGGGGATATTAGGAGTGATGGGGGGTGAGGATGTTGGGAGTGTTGGGGGTGAGGATGTTAGGAGTGATGGGGGTGAGGATGTTAGGAATGAGGGAGGTGGGGAGGTGAGGGAGAAATGGTGGTGGTGTTATTATGATGGAGGTGGGGATCTCGGAGAGAAATACAGTTCTGGGGTTCTGGGGGGTTACAGAGGTGGGGGTATTGGAGTACTAGTGGATGGGATGATGAGAGAGACGTAGCTCAGGGGAAGAGGGCGTAGGTCTGGAAGGGGGCGTGGGAAAGGGGGATAGTTAGGGGGCAGCCTCCTGAAATAACTTTCCACAATTACCGAGACAAGTTGAGCAAATGGTGAGTTCTGAGCTTTGGAACTTCGGGTAAAAAGAATATAAAGTAGAACGTAAGACTTGAAGAAGTTGGTAATGACCTGAGTTGCTGTGTGTGTGTGTGTGTGTGTGTGGTATGGTGGAGAGAGAGAGAGAGAGAGAGAGAGAGAGAGAGAGAGAGAGAGAGAGAGAGAGAGAGAGAGAGAGAGAGAGAGAGAGAGAGAGAGCTGCAAGAACTGTGCCAAAGCTGTCAGTGGTGACAATATGGCAGGGAGAGGTGTATCTTCTTAGATCACTGGACCACGATAAGGCTGTGGGGTCCAGATAAGTTGGGCACAACATTGCTGAGTAGATGTGCAGACCAGCTAACAGTACCTCTAACTCGAATCTATCAGCACTGCCTAGCACAGTGTAAATGATCTTCTCTGTGGAAAGGCAAATGTAGTCCCTGTTCACAAAACGAAGACCAGAGCAGAAATCAGTAACTACAGACTAGTGTCACTCTTATCATCACTGGCAAGATCCTTGAGACAAAATTCAAGGCAGATGACAGAGTTTCTCGACTACCACTCACTTTTTCGTGACCGTCAATATGGCTTCATAAAAGGTTACTCTGGTGCTTGCAAACAAGGCTGCCAAGAAGCTTACAGCACTTCGACATATCTCGCATCCGTTCGACAGGAGAGGTTGCAAGATTCTGTACGAGGCACAAATACGCTTACACATTGAGTACGCTCCACTTTCTTGGATTGACTGCCTCCCATCTCATCTGCAACTTCTTGAAAAGCAAGACGCCTCATCTCTCACCTGGACCCAGAGCTTTCAACACTGGAGGGATATGGGCTAAAATAGGCAAAGTACTACACTTGGCTCCACTCCGAGGACAGTGAGAAGATAGCTTCTACACAACAAGACGGGCAGCAAGCAGCAACTACACTCTGTACCCTTCTCCAGAACATCATTACAGCTAAGATCATTTATTCCTAGGATGATTCAAGTCTGGAACGTGTTCGTACAGCATAATATCAATGAAATAAAGTCAGGTGATCAAATGAAATTGTTGGGCCACAGATGACTCCAAGTTCATCCTGTTCTATATTTGTATGTTTCATAATAATAAAAAGGCTTTTAAATGAGCTGGTGTAGATAAAAACTCTTACTTTGTAAATAGAGTTAGGGATCCATAACCTAACCTTGTAAAACCTTGTGTAAAGAGAGAGAGAGAGAGAGAGAGAGAGAGAGAGAGAGAGAGAGAGAGAGAGAGAGAGAGAGAGAGACAGACAGACAGACAGACAGACAGACAGAGACAGAGAGAGAACGAGTTTAATTAGTTTCGATTATTTTAACTGGAGACACAAGAGGTAAAACTACTAATAGGAAAAAATTAACTTTATATAACTCGGCAGGGCTAAGCATTTATAAATAACAGCACTATTTTATTTTTATACTTCGTATATTCCGTTTTATCTTAGGACAACCTCACCTCTTTCCAAAGCTATTTCAAACCAGCTCTAGTAAAAAGAAATAAAGCTGAGCCATGTATATCTAGAAACACCTAGATGCGAATATATCCATAGAGAGAATCGTTTTCAGGAGTCACTGTGAGGACATTTAAACAAATCAAGTTACACAAATAGGAGAGAGAAGTTTATGACGACGTATCAGTCCGATTTGGACCATTTACAAGACACACTGTTCCAGTCACGGTATTGTGCCTTTTTGTACTTTATGAAACCAACGTTTCTTGCTCTTGATAATCCCCTCCAGAAATCTGTATTGTTAAATCCGATTTGAGTCTCGAGACTAATTGAACTCTTTCAGCCCTAGAGTTTTTTTTCCTTTACTTAAATAAATAAAAGTTGAGTGTAGACCAGTAAATGTTTGTGAGAGTAAAATGTCCTGAGGGTTTCTGTAGCTCCCGTTGCCATGTGTATTTTATTAATGCGCGTTGCTCAGTCTTGTTCGCTACCGAGTTCCAGCGATTTTAATGGCGTATCTTCGGACTTCTGACCGAATTTTAGGATTATTTTCTTTTGTGTGTAAACTTTATTTTTATAAAAGTCTAGAATACACTCAAAACTTCGAGTTTAATTGGCGCAATTCTGGAGGTGAATCCAATATAAACACTCCCTTGTGATAACTCATATTGTGGTAAATAACAGTGCACTCTGAGAAGTCTTTATAAATTCCTCAACATTTACAAAGGTTAAAACGTAACCACACGCTAGGCGTCGCATCATAGAATTTTTAAAATGTTGAGGTACAACCACAAGGGCACCTTGATATCATAATTGTGTTGGTGTAAACTGAAATACCGCTGTAACGGTATGAGGCAGAACAGTCCTTTTGTATAGATGAAAGTTCGGCGACAATTGAATGTTGCATCAAAATAATATTGTTGAAGTGCGATCCAAACTTATATGAGTACCTTGCAAGTATTTTATAGGTTTGATATTGCAGTGAGCTAATCTTTCTTGGAGGGATACTGATCAATTTCTTTCATATATTGCTTCCGAAAACGCCTATTGTAGGCTAAAATGAGTCTTGTGACCTTGTTCTCAGAACGCAACACACATGTAACCTTGCATGCCTCTCGTTTGTCTGTTATCGCAATACTCGATTAATACTTACAATAAATACTGTCTTGCATCACACTGGTGTTCCAGGTATGATGATAAGTATGGTGATGGTGTGGCTAGGGATGATTATAGGCATGATAATAATGATGGTGATAATAGTGATGGCGGTAGTGGTAGTGATATTAAGGACGATGGGGCTGGTGAAACTAGGCATGATTGTGGTGATGACAGTGGGATAATTGTGTTGATGGGGTTGTTGATTATGCCAGTGATGAGGGGACCGATGATGATTATTATGCCTAAGACTAGTGTTGTTGATAATGGTGATGGTGTTGATGACGGTGTTGAGGAATGTGTTGATGGCACTGACGCTTGAGATATAATTTCTTTTAATACTATACAACACTATACAATAGTTGTGGTGAAGTTTTCCAGCTTTTCCTGGAGACGGTCTCCTGGTGCCAACTAATTTCTTGCGGTCTCTGGATCCTACGTTTAGCCTCGCTGTCTGTGTTGTTCCTCTGTATCAACAATATCCCATTCCAAGTTAAACAGAGTGAAGCGGAAGCAATAAGATAAACCATTCTTAGGAGTGCAGTGCGCCAGAAAATGCATCCTGAGATTGCTAAAGGCACAACATCTGCAACTCTCTTTTTATGAGGACGAAGGCAACTGGGGAAAGTATTCAAACACTCCGTGTCTGTAGTTCCTTTTATAAAGACGAAGCCAGCAGAATGTTCGAACAGTGTGTATTTAATGGAGTTTAATATTATTGTTGTTGCTGGTCCTTTCTGAATAAGAGAAACGGACGCTATGGAATTTTATCGTGTGTATCGACTATAAATTCAGTGTGTGTGTGTGTGTGTGTGTGTGTGTGTGTGTGTGTGTGTGTGTGTGTGTGTGTGTGTGTGTGTGTGTGTGTACTCACCTAGTTGTACTCACCTAGTTGAGGTTGCAGGGGTCGAGTCTAAGCTCATGGCCCCGCCTCTTCACTGGTCGCTATTAGGTCACTCTCCCTGAACCGTGAGCTTTATCATACCTCTGCTTAAAGCTATGTATGGAATCTGCATCCACTACATCGCTTCCCAAACTATTCCACTTACCGACTACTCTGTGGCTGAAGAAATACTTCCTAACATCCCTGTGATTCATCTGTGTCTTCAACTTCCAACTGTGTCCCCTTGTTGCTGTGTCCCATCTCCGGAACATCCTGTCTTTGTCCACCTTGTCAATTCCTCTCAGTATTTTGTATGTCGTTATCATGTCCCCCCTATCTCTCCTGTCCTCCAGTGTCGTCAGGTTGATTTCCCTTAAAATCCCCTCGTAGGACATACCTCTTAGCTCTGGGACTAGTCTTGTTGCAAACCTTTGCACTTTCTCTAGTTTCTTTACGTGCTTGGCTAGGTGTGGGTTCCAAACTGGTGCCGCATACTCCAATATGGGCCTAACGTACACGGTGTATAGGGTCCTGAACGATTCCTTATTAAGATGTCGGGATGCTGTTCTGATGGTTGCCAGACGCCCATATGCTGCAGCAGTTATTTGGTTGATGTGCGCTTCAGGAGATGTGCCTGGTGTTATACTCACCCAAGATCTTTTTCCTTGAGCGAGGTTTGTAGTCTCTGGCCCCTAGACTGTACTCCGTGTGTGTGTGTGTGTGTGTGTGTGTGTGTGTGTGTGTGTGTGTGTGTGTGTGTGTGTGTGTGTGTGTGTGTGTGTGTGTGTGTGTGTGTGTGTGTGTGTGTGTGTGTGTGTGTGTGTGTGTGTGTGTGTGTGTGTGTGTGTGTGTGTGTGTGTGTGTGTGTGTGTGTCTGTGTCTGTGTCTATGTGTCTGTGTTAGGTCCTCTCTCTCCCTGCCCCATGAGCTTTATCATACCTCGCCTTAAAACTATGTATGGTTCCCGCCTCCACTACTTCACTTTCTAGGCTATTCCACGGCTTGACTACTCTATGACTGAAGAAATTCTTACTAACATCCCTTTGATTCATCTGAGTCTTCAACTTCCAATTGTGACCTCTTGTGTCTGTGTTCCATCTCTGGAACATCCCGTCTTTGTCCACCTCGTCTATTCTGCGCAGTATTTTATATGTCGTTATCATGTCTCCCCTGACCCTCCTGGCCTCCAGTGTCGTCAGGCCGATTTCCCTCAACCTTTCTTCGTAGGACAATCCCCGTAGCTCTGGGACTAGTCTTATTGCAAACCTTTGCACTTTCTCTAATTTCTTGACGTGCTTGACTAGGTGTGGATTCCAAACTGGTGCTGCATACTCCAGTATGGGCCTGACGTAAATGGTATACAGAGTCTTGAACGAATCCTTACTGAGGTATCGGAACGCTATCCGTAGGTTTGCCAGGCGCCCGTATGCTGCAGCAGTTATCTGATTGATGTGCACCTCAGGAGATATGCTCGGTGTTATACTCACCCCCAGATCTTTTTCCTTGAGTGAGGTTTGCAGACTTTGGCCATCTAAACTATATTGTGTCTGCGGTCTTCTTTGCCCTTCCCCAATCTTCATGACTTTGCATTTGGCAGTGTTAAACTCAAGGAGCCAGTTGCTGGACCAGGCTTGTAGCCTGTCCAGGTCTCTTTGTAGTCCTGCCTGATCCTCATCCGATTTGATTCTTCTCATTAACTTCACATCATCCGCAAACAAGGACACTTCTGAGTCTATCCCTTCCGTTATGTCATTCATATATACCAAGAACAGCACAGGTCCTAGGACTGACCCCTGTGGAACCCCGCTTGTCACAGGCACCCACTCTGACACCTAGTCACGTACCATGACTCGTTGTTGCCTCCCTGTCAGGTATTCTCTGATCCATTGCAGTGCCTTTCCTGTTGTGTGTGCTTAATCCTCTAGCTTTTGCAGTAACCTCTTGTGAGCAACTGTGTCGAAGGCCTTCTTGCAGTCCAAAAGAATGCAGTCGATCCACCCCTCTCTCTCTTTTCTTACTTCTGTCACCTTGTCATAAAACTCTAGTAGGTTTGTGACACAGGATTTTCCCTCCCTGAAACCATGCTGGTTGTCAATTATACACTTGTTTCTTTCCAGGTGCTCCACCACTCTCCTCCTGATGATATTCTCCATGACCTTGCATACTATACACGTTAGTGATACAGGTCTGTAGTTTAGTGTCTCATGTCTGTCTCCCTTTTTAAAAATTGGGACTACATTTGCCATCTTCCATACCTCGGGGAGTTGCCCAGTTTCAAATGATGTGTTGAAGATCTTTGTTAATGGTACACACAATATCTCTGCTCCCTCTTTAAGGACCCACGGAGAGATGTTGTCTGGTCCCACCGCCTTTGAGATGTCAAGTTCGCATAGCAGCTTCTTCACCTCCTCCTTGGTTATATGTACCTCATCCACCACTTGCTGGTGCACCCCCCTGCTCTGATTTCCTGGAGACCTACTGGTTTCCACTGTAAATACTTCTTTAAATCTCGTGTTGAGCTCCTGACATACCTCCCGGTCGTTTCTTGTGAATTCCCCATCACCCTTCCTCAGTCTGATTACCTGGTCCTTGACTGTTGTTTTCCTCCTGATGTGGCTGTACAACAGCTTCGTGTCAGTCTTGACTTTCGATGCTATGTCACTTTCGTATTGCCGCTGAGCCTCCCTTCTTATCTGTGCATATTCGTTTCTGGCTCTTTCTGTGTCTGTGTGTGTGTCTGTGTGTGTGTGTCTGTGTGCGTGTACTCACCTAGTTCTGGTTGCAGGAGTCATAGCTCCTGGCCTCGCCTCTTCACTGGCTGCCAATAGGTCCACTCTCCCTACTCCATGAGCTTTATCATACCTCTTGTGTCTACGTGTCTGTATATGAGTCTGCCTCCGTTTGTTTGTGTCTGCCTTTATAGTAGTGACCGCTGCCAGTGTCACGGCGATTTTATATCCCTGTTGCTGTTGTAACAGACTTAGAGTTCAGAATCTTAAACGCATGTAATAAATAAGCACGTACATTTAAGGAAAACATGTTAAGTGCAAATAAGAAATAAATTTACATATTCAGTAGATAATGTGCACCGCACTCAGGTCATGAGCAACACCTACTTCTTCCCTATGTCCCTCTTCAAGGCCCTGAGGAACTCCATCTTACTCCCGTCGAAATCCTTAAGAATTTCGAAAGTTATGAACCATGCCATGTTTTTATTCCTCCTCAAAGCTATGAGCAACGTTACCTTGTAATAAAGTTGGTAGAATTACCGACAATATGTAAAGTAAAAGGACACAAGTGCAACTAATGTGACATTTTATTGTGGCAACGTTTCGCTCTCCAGGAGCTTTATCAAGCTTTATCAAGCTTGATAAAGCTTGCCACAATAAAATGTCACATTAGTTGCACTTGTGTCCTTTTACTTTACATAACGTCACCTTGTTAACTCTGCAAGGCCCTGAGCAACTCCACCTTACTCCCTTCAAAATACTGAACAACTCCACTACTTTTACCCTCCATGACTCCATCCAGGGCCATAAAACCCCCTTCTCTTCAGAGGTCACGAACCAAATCACTTTTTATTCTTCCTCGAAGCTATGAGCTACATCACCTTCCCTCTGCAAGGCCATGAGCAACTTTACCTTTGCTCACCCTCCAGCAAGCCCAAGATTTGTGTTATTGCTGACCTGAAAGCCCAGTCAAGCTGCGAGAGAAGCTGTTGGCTTTGGAACAATTTGCTCAGCTTGAGTCCTGCATATATCAAGCGACCGCCTGGTTGTGTTTTCTATTTATAAAGTTGCTCGGATAAAGTATATTACATCTTAGTAACTTGAACTCTTTGGAAGAGAAAGTCGGCATAAATAGGATTAGAGTGATAGTTTGAGGTAATTAGTTCATTCTCTCTGGTGGAACATAATCAGTATCTTAGCATAAGGCTAAAAAAAAACCTCACATTGGGCTAAGAGAATGATTGATTGGATTAGTTCGGTCGAGAATTTTTTTCACCATACGTAATTTTCAGTACAAATGCATTATATATATATATATATATATATATATATATATATATATATATATATATATATATATATATATATATATATATATATATATATATATTATAAACTGTTTATCATATTTACTCACCGAACTGCATTTTTTTGGAAAATTTTCCCGAAATAACTATTTTATATCGCTGCATTGCACAGAATGCACATTCGTAAATACTTTGATAAATATTTTAACTATATGAATGGTCGAGCCAAGGAGTCTAATGCACACAAATATGCATATCTATCAAATATCTTCAGTATCTTAGTGTTCTTTTCTCCTAAGTTCTACAGCCTCGGGTCTTGTGGACGCACCCTTAGACCACTTCTGAGAAAATGCCTTTCAGAACTTTAAGATTCTCATCAAAGTGAATGTGAAAAAACAAAAGTCACAGTACCGTGGCTGGAACGATTCCCAATTAACCCTCACTTAGGAGAAGAAATTCATAGTGACGTTCTTGTGCGTCCTGGACCTTTTGTCAAGTTATAAGCTTCCTCTTTCAATTCCAGGTTTTATGTAAGTTTAAAAATGTGAGCTTTTGATCATAAGTCTAAGATAGTGCAAGCTTAGAATCGTGACGTGTCAGCTAATGTAACCTTAGAGGGTCACAGGTCTCAGAGAATGTGAGCTCAACATTAACTGTCTCTAGGAGAACGGTGGCCCGTGGCCACCTGACCACGGGTGTTAGTCTACTGCTGTGAGTCGCATCCTGGGACAAAATGTACCTAATTTGCCCGAAATGCTCTTCATAACAAGCGACTTTCTATATAATAGTATGTCGTTGATGTCAGCTAGGTCTGTATACCTTGTACATGTACTTGTAGAAATAAAGATATATTATTGTGAACTTAGTATCAACTGTGTCTAGGGGAACGTGAGGTCACGGACACAGTTTCAGAGAATTTGAGCTCAAAACCATTAATTCTCTGAGAATGTTCCTCAGGATCAATACATGTCTTGGAGAATGTAACTGAGGATCATCTCAAATCTCGTTAAAATGGGGTCGTGTTGTCAAAATGGCTTACTTAATTATGGTGGTAGTCTCTTATCGGTGAGACGGAAAACTAAATCTTTCTCGGTATTACTCTTTAAATTAAGCATGAGTTAACCAGAGGGATGAGCGAATGAAATGGTGTTATTACCAGAAGTACGAAGAGAAAGATTCATGTGTCCTGTGTAGATCTTTCATTAAATCAAAGCTCTATATAGAGCGAAACGTCCCAGTACAACCTTTTTCTCTAACTAGGGCCTGTTTTCATACCAATCCCAAGCAGACGTAAGAGGGATACCTTGAAGACTTATCTGTGAGTGCAAGTGTCGACAGTGACATTCGTCTTACAAAGGTACAGTGCATATCCTTGCCTCCTAGTTGGATTAAACGAAGTAAGTTTCTAAGCATAACCCAAATCCCGAGTTGATATTTCGCTGCCGCTCCAAGCCGTCAGTTCAACGCTATATAAGCACACGATGGCAGGCACTTGGAGAAGATCAGTTTTTCTGACAAATTCTTCCCGAGTATAAAAGGCTTAAAAAAGCTTCGACATTTAATCGAGTGCTTCAAAGGCTGGCATATTTCATACGCATTATAATCATCGGTGAATTTCAAATAGCAATCTTCATTATGCTGGAATAATCATATTTTTGGAATGAACTTGATTTCCATGATAAACTGGGGACTTGTAGCGGATAAGATACATCACTCAATGCTGAATTTTAGGAATAATTTACTCGTGAAAGAAAACAGAACATGCCACCTGACCTCGATATACATTCCCCCGGTCACCACACTACAATCATACCGTTTTATACAATTTATACCATCAAACTTGGTGATACACTTCCCTACCAACACACCTTGTCATACACTCACTGCTGCCCCATATTGTTGTTACCCACCTGGGCAAACCTAAGAGTTATATCTCCCCCAACCTATCTTCAAGGGATATATATCTTGACATAGAAAGTATTTAGGATTAAGGAATTGATGCTGCCATTTCTTTTCTCGGATCCAACCTGTTTACATCTCTTTCCCCAGGCGCTGTATGATCCTTGTGAGTTTACCGCTTCTCAAGGAACTTTTTATCTTCCCTCATACAACCCATTCTCGCACCACTATAGATTAACGTCCAGAACTGAACGTTCCCTGGTTTCCTACAGCTACTACCCTGCCAGAAGTGCCTCATCCCTTCTCATTTTCCTCATTTGTGGTTAAATCATTTTTTAATAGATTTAGTAACCCAACCTAAACTAAATTAACCTAAAATAGACAAAAATTAAAGAAAAGTTTTAGCAAGTGCTTACAAATACGCTAGTTAAAAAAGGCAATAATTTTAGCAAGAGCTTACAAAATGGCGTTGTGAACTACGCAGTTAAGAACGTTTATATTTCTTGATAACAGTTAGTAACTCCTGAGTCCAATAAATGTTCAAGATACTCAACCGAATTTAGCCTCAACAGAATAATATTAACCTTGTTTGGTCGAGATTGTCGTTTGTATATTGTGATTTATGCCGAATAAGAATATGGAAATTTTGAAAAATGTTTTGGCAATAATCGGTTAGTTGCAACAGGAAATGACATTAGAATACTTCACAATCGTCAAAAAAGTTCTATGTAAAAATAACATTAAGAAACTTACTGAGAGAGAGAGAGAGAGAGAGAGAGAGAGAGAGAGAGAGAGAGAGAGAGAGAGAGAGAGAGAGAGAGAGAGAGAGAGAGAGAGAGAGAGAGAGAGAGAGAGAGAGAGACACAAAGGGGTCTCCAGCTGTGTGAACATTAAACACAGCTCCAAAAGTCCCGGGAGAAACATGGAATAGAGAAAATTGAATGTGTTGTTGGTTCACCCTCCGAGGATCTTTGAACCAGGACAATATTTACACAAGATTGTGGGGAAAACAAGAGCCACAATTTTTGGAAGTACCAGAGGCACGTGTGTGGCTGAGTAGGTGAGCGAGGCAGCAATTATAGACTTGAAAGGACACTTCGTTCTGTAGCTTACAACATCTGATGAAGTTATAGGAAAAGCAAAAAATATGAGGGGCAATGTATGTGTTACAATTCATCGAAGGTTTCAACTCATTCGGAGGAAGCATTGAACCTCTTACATTATATACAATTCGATTGCGATTTTGGCTTGCATACCAACGCTTTTCTTGCCGAATAAGGCAAGCTAAAATTTGTGTATTCAATAATATCACTAAAATTATTCTGAACATGACGAAAAAATATATATTTAATTGAGTTTGTTTATTATTAAATTACTGTAAACTTATCTAAAATATATTTAGGTGTATTAGGCTAAATTAAATTCCGCTTGTTATAATAAGGTTAGGAAAGTTTTCTAAGGTTCTTTTGGTGCAATAATATTAATTTTTACATTAACATAAATGAAAAAATATATCTTTAAACGTATAAGAGAAAATTTTAAGAAGGACTTAATTTTAAACGAGTTTTTGCTAATTGAGCAATTTTACCTATTTGTCACGACATTATATATATATATATTTTTTTTTTTTTATTATCACACCGGCCGATTCCCACCAAGGCAGGGTGGCCCGAAAAAGAAAACTTTCACCATCATTCACTCCATCACTGTCTTGCCAGAAGGGTGCTTTACACTACAGTTTTTAAACTGCAACATTAACACCCCTCCTTCAGAGTGCAGGCACTGTACTTCCCATCTCCAGGACTCAAGTCCGGCCTGCCGGTTTCCCTGAATCCCTTCATAAATGTTACTTTGCTCACACTCCAACAGCACGTCAAGTATTAAAAACCATTTGTCTCCATTCACTCCTATCAAACACGCTCACGCATGCCTGCTGGAAGTCCAAGCCCCTCGCACACAAAACCTCCTTTACCCCCTCCCTCCAACCCTTCCTAGGCCGACCCCTACCCCGCCTTCCTTCCACTACAGACTGATACACTCTTGAAGTCATTCTGTTTCGCTCCATTCTCTCTACATGTCCGAACCACCTCAACAACCCTTCCTCAGCCCTCTGGACAACAGTTTTGGTAATCCCGCACCTCCTCCTAACTTCCAAACTACGAATTCTCTGCATTATATTCACACCACACATTGCCCTCAGACATGACATCTCCCCTGCCTCCAGCCTTCTCCTCGCTGCAACATTCATCACCCACGCTTCACACCCATACAAGAGCGTTGGTAAAACTATACTCTCATACATTCCCCTCTTTGCCTCCAAGGACAAAGTTCTTTGTCTCCACAGACTCCTAAGTGCACCACTCACTCTTTTTCCCTCATCAATTCTATGATTCACCTCATCTTTCATAGACCCATCCGCTGACACGTCCACTCCCAAATATCTGAATACGTTCACCTCCTCCATACTCTCTCCCTCCAATCTGATATTCAATCTTTCATCACCTAATCTTTTTGTTATCCTCATAACCTTACTCTTTCCTGTATTCACCTTTAATTTTCTTCTTTTGCACACCCTACCAAATTCATCCACCAATCTCTGCAACTTCTCTTCAGAATCTCCCAAGAGCACAGTGTCATCAGCAAAGAGCAGCTGTGACAACTCCCACTTTGTGTGTGATTCTTTATCTTTTAACTCCACGCCTCTTGCCAAGACCCTCGCATTTACTTCTCTTACAACCCCATCTATAAATATATTAAACAACCACGGTGACATCACACATCCTTGTCTAAGGCCTACTTTTACTGGGAAAAAATTTCCCTCTTTCCTACATACTCTAACTTGAGCCTCACTATCCTCGTAAAAACTCTTCACTGCTTTCAGTAACCTACCTCCTACACCATACACTTGCAACATCTGCCACATTGCCCCCCTATCCACCCTGTCATACGCCTTTTCCAAATCCATAAATGCCACAAAGACCTCTTTAGCCTTATCTAAATACTGTTCACTTATATGTTTCACTGTAAACACCTGGTCCACACACCCCCTACCTTTCCTAAAGCCTCCTTGTTCATCTGCTATCCTATTCTCCGTCTTACTCTTAATTCTTTCAATTATAACTCTACCATACACTTTACCAGGTACACTCAACAGACTTATCCCCCTATAATTTTTGCACTCTCTTTTATCCCCTTTGCCTTTATACAAAGGAACTATGCATGCTCTCTGCCAATCCCTAGGTACCTTACCCTCTTCCATACATTTATTAAATAATTGCACCAACCACTCCAAAACTATATCCCCACCTGCTTTTAACATTTCTATCTTTATCCCATCAATCCCGGCTGCCTTACCCCCTTTCATTTTACCTACTGCCTCACGAACTTCCCCCACACTCACAACTGGCTCTTCCTCACTCCTACAAGATGTTATTCCTCCTTGCCCTATACACGAAATCACAGCTTCCCTATCTTCATCAACATTTAACAATTCCTCAAAATATTCCTTCCATCTTCCCAATACCTCTAACTCTCCATTTAATAACTCTCCTCTCCTATTTTTAACTGACAAATCAATTTGTTCTCTAGGCTTTCTTAACTTGTTAATCTCACTCCAAAACTTTTTCTTATTTTCAACAAAATTTGTTGATAACATCTCACCCACTCTCTCATTTGCTCTCTTTTTACATTGCTTCACCACTCTCTTAACCTCTCTCTTTTTCTCCATATACTCTTCCCTCCTTGCATCACTTCTACTTTGTAAAAACTTCTCATATGCTAACTTTTTCTCCCTTACTACTCTCTCTACATCATCATTCCACCAATCGCTCCTCTTCCCTCCTGCACCCACTTTCCTGTAACCACAAACTTCTGCTGAACACTCTAACACTACATTTTTAAACCTACCCCATACCTCTTCGACCCCATTGCCTATGCTCTCATTAGCCCATCTATCCTCCAATAGCTGTTTATATCTTACCCTAACTGCCTCCTCTTTTAGTTTATAAACCTTCACCTCTCTCTTCCCTGATGCTTCTATTCTCCTTGTATCCCATCTACCTTTTACTCTCAGTGTAGCTACAACTAGAAAGTGATCTGATATATCTGTGGCCCCTCTATAAACATGTACATCCTGAAGTCTACTCAACAGTCTTTTATCTACCAATACATAATCCAACAAACTACTGTCATTTCGCCCTACATCATATCGTGTATACTTATTTATCCTCTTTTTCTTAAAATATGTATTACCTATAACTAAACCCCTTTCTATACAAAGTTCAATCAAAGGGCTCCCATTATCATTTACACCTGGCACCCCAAACTTACCTACCACACCCTCTCTAAAAGTTTCTCCTACTTTAGCATTCAAGTCCCCTACCACAATTACTCTCTCACTTGGTTCAAAGGCTCCTATACATTCACTTAACATCTCCCAAAATCTCTCTCTCTCCTCTGCATTCCTCTCTTCTCCAGGTGCATACACGCTTATTATGACCCACTTCTCGCATCCAACCTTTACTTTAATCCACATAATTCTTGAATTTACACATTCATATTCTCTTTTCTCCTTCCATAACTGATCATTTAACATTACTGCTACCCCTTCCTTTGCTCTAACTCTCTCAGATACTCCAGATTTAATCCCATTTATTTCCCCCCACTGAAACTCTCCTACCCCCTCCAGCTTTGTTTCGCTTAGGGCCAGGACATCCAACTTCTTTTCATTCATAACATCAGCAATCATCTGTTTCTTGTCATCCGCACTACATCCACGCACATTTAAGCAACCCAGTTTTATAAAGTTTTTCTTCTTCTCTTTTTTAGTAATTGTATACAGGAGAAGGGGTTACTAGCCCATTGCTCCCGGCATTTTAGTCGCCTCATACGACACGCATGGCTTACGGAGGAAAGATTCTTTTCCACTTCCCCATATATATATATATACATATATATATTTATATATATATATACATATATATATATATATATATATATATATATATATATATATATCGTGCCGAATAGGCAGAACTTGCGATCTTGGCTTAAATAGCAACGCTCATCTTGCCATATAGGACAAGTGAAAATTTGTGTATGCAATAATTTCGCCAAAATCATTCTGAACCTAACGAAAAAAATATATTTCACTGTGCTTGCTTTGTATTAAATTATTGTAAAAAATCTAAAATATATTTAGTTAGGTTAGGCTAAAATAAATTATTCTTGTTATAATAAGGTTAGGTAAGTTTTCTAAGATTCTTTTGGTGCAAAATAAAATTTTTTTACATGATCATTAATGAAAAAAATATATCTTTAAACATATAAGAGAAATTTTTAGAAAGGACTTAATTTTAAAGTTCTTGCTAATTGACCAGTTTTACATATTCGGCACGACATATATATATATATATATATATATATATATATATATATATATATATATATATATATATATATATATATATATATATATATATATATATATGTGAGTGTTGCGTCCTCTGCTTGGACCCAAGGTTAATAAGTAATGTTGCATGCATATATTTTCCTATTCACAACTCTATTACCAAACCAGTGCTTTCCTATATCCTTCCTGAAACTGATTTTTTGCAGATAGCATTATTAATAGCTAAAATAATGTTATTGTGCTTTATAGTATTATCTGCCCTTATATTGTTACCTGTGTGGACAGGTAGGATGTTTATTTTAAGTGATAGGCGCTTCACTGTGGGTAACAACCTGGCTAACTGTCGTTAGGTTGTTAGTGTCTGGTGGTCCCTCATACCGCCAGTGAAGTACAGGTGTCACGAGGTATTGCGAGGCTTGGAGGGGCCTCAGTAGAGTGGCCTGAATAGAGCCAAGGGAAGATACCTCACTCAGTTACTTGATGACCTCTTACAGGAGACACACCGAGTTCTATCTCCGGTGGTCGATTTCCTTTCTTAGTTGATTTCCTTTCTTAAGTCTGTCACTTTCGAGTTCCTCCATACTCTGGTGAATTATTGGTTCAGCTAACTGAATAAGTCTTAGTAACCATTGTAGGTTACCTTGTGGTTGATATTGGTGAAGATAGTACAAAGTCCGAACTTATAAGGTTGATTTATCCATATTATAGTTAATGGAGTTACACTATAGTTAATGGAGTTACATATATAATGTAGGAGTTAGACTCCTCATTTTATGTCCTAACATTATGTAAGTATATATTCAGTTAAACTTCTAAATTCTAAATTTTAGTTATTTGTTTCGCAATCCCGAATTATTAATACAATTTCTTGTTACGGAACCGTAAACAGGCCAACTGTTAAGCGAGAATAAATTACCTTAACTCTCTACCATGCTTTGGAGAAGTTTTAAGAAGACGAGTTTTGTAACAATGAGTCTGTCCCTTTTCCCAATAACGTGTGAGAGTGAAAATAAATGGAGGTATTTGTGAGGCAGCTGAGTAGTGAAAGGCAGTATGTCCTGGTGTCTGTGCAGGTGAAGAAACGTCAGTAGAAGCAGCTGCACAAGAAGCAGCAGAAACTGATAGAAGAAAAAGGAAGAGAAGAAAAGAAAGAGAAAAAGAAGCGATGTTAACGGTTAAATGTTTGGTGTAGTGAATAAACAATACTACAAAACCAGACGCGTCGCCGTACTGGTCACATTATGAGGCAACCACTACCAAACAAAAAAACAAAATAATCACGGTAAGTTTTTTTGTGATATAACAAGAGCAGTGAACTCTGGCAGTGAGGATTTACATAGTTGACGAGGCGTGCCGAACAGCGGTTCACCCGGCGGGGTGCTGGGGGCTTTACTGTATAAATAATATATAAACCAGTCACAACGCCACCTTACCGTAATGAGCTTACCGGTTAAAACCTTCCCTAAGTTCCATACGGTAGGTGGAGGACGGTGGTCCGTGGAGGACGGTGGTCCGTGGGTGGAGGAAGGAGGTTGGGGAAGAGGTGTGGATGGGGGATAGAAGTGGGTAGGATGGTAGGCAGGTATTTGGATAGGTTTCGGGTAGTGGGGAGAAGTTAAAAAGTGAAATGCTCATCAAATGAGAGCGAGAGATTTTCTGGAAATGTTTGCTTCGTGAAGTATGGATGCGATGTCGCCATGACTGCGGCTGACTGACACTGTGCTGAATGATTGACGCACACACACACACACACACCCACACACACAAACACACACACACACACACACACACACCCACACACACACAAACACACACACACACGGGGTCAGAAGCTAAGACTCAACCCCTGCAACCACAAATAGGTGAGTACAAATATGTGAGTAAACGCACACACACGAAGCCAAAATGTAATATACAATAAACATTAAAGCAAAAGGTAAACAACGGGAGAATCAAGAGGACAAATAAAAAAAAGGCTGCAGTAGGAAAATAAAGTTTGCGAGTGGTAGTTATGGGACTCAGGGATCGTTACTCACAATCCGTAAAAACTACAATCTACAATAAAAAAATCTTTGAGACTTTTATATTGGTAATACTTTTATTGTTGACACTGCTGCTATCACTGCATTTGATATTTCTGTTGTCACTGCGTTGACACAGCGACTGTCATTGCTGTTGCCGTTTGTGCTCTTATTATTGCTGTTGTTACTGCTGCCATTGCTGTTGCCACTACTGTTATCTCTGCAGTTGCTACTTTTGCTTTTACTGCTGTCCCAACTGTTTTGGCTATTTTTTTCCTGTGGATGTTGTATTATTTGGAAATGCTAATTTCTGCTGTTGATACAGCTGCAGTAAAAGCTGTTGGTAATTGTTGCTATATGCAGCGAAACACTAATGCTAAATGACACACATACACACACACACACACACACACACACACATATATATATATATATATATATATATATATATATATATATATATATATATATATATATATATATATATATATATACATAAGCATTTCTAAACTAAATATAAAAGGCATTAAGTGGCTGTCAGGAATTTCAGTAGTTTCGTGTGCTTGAAAAAAAGTTTTGGTATGTTATGGCTTTTTTCAGCAGTTTTATGACGACATAAGTTTTTAAGAGGCAATATTTCTGCCTTATGGAGTTTATGTTTGAAAATTAAAAGATTCTTAAGCAAATATCCAGC
This sequence comes from Cherax quadricarinatus, assembly GCF_038502225.1. Taxonomy (NCBI): domain Eukaryota; kingdom Metazoa; phylum Arthropoda; class Malacostraca; order Decapoda; family Parastacidae; genus Cherax; species Cherax quadricarinatus. Next base: position 21,877,509 of record NC_091323.1, read on the forward strand.
ACTAAATATATATAAATATATATATATATATATATATATATATATATATATATATCTATATATATATATATATATATATGTATATATATATATATATATATATATATATATGTATATATATATATATATATATATATATATATATATATGTCGTGCCGAATATGTAAAACTGGTCAATTAGCAAGAACTCATTTAAAATTAAGTCTTTTCTAAAATTTTCTCTTATACGTTTAAAGATATATTTTTTTCATTAATGTTAATGTAATTTTTTTTAATTTTGCACCAAAAGAATCTTAGAAAACTTACCTAACCTTATTATAACAATAACAATTTATTTTAGCCTAACCCAACTAAATATATTTTAGATTTGTTTACAGTAATTTAATACTAAACAAACACAGTGAAATATATTTTTTTCGTTAGGTTCAGAATGATTTTGGCGAAATTATTGCATACACAAATTTTCACTTGTCCTATATGGCAAGATGAGCGTTGCTATTTAAGCCAAGATCGCAAGTTCTGCCTATTCGGCACGACATATATATATATATATATATAATATATATATATAATAATATATATATATAATATATATATAATATATATATATAATATATATATATATATAATATATATATATATATATATATATATATATATATATATATATATATATGTCGTGCCGAATAGGCAGAACTTGCGATTTTGGCTTAAATAGCAACGCTCATCTTGCCATATAAGACAAGTAAAATTTGTGTATGCAATAATTTCACAAAAACCATTCTGAACCTAAGGAAAAAAAATATATTTCATTGTGTTTGTTTATTATTAAATTATTGTAAACTTATCTAAAATATATTTAATTGAATTAGGCTAAAATAAATTGCGCTTGTTATAATAAGGTTAGGTAAGTTTCCTAAGGTTCTTTTGCTGGAAAATTAAAAATTTTTACATTAACATTAATGAAAAAAATATACCTTCAAACGTATTAGAGAAAAGTTTAGAAAGGATTTAATTTTAAACGAGTTTTTGCTAATTGGCCAGTTTTACCTATCAGGCACCACATATATACATACACACACACACACATACACACACACACACACACACACACACACCCACACACACACACACACACACACACACACACACACACACACACACACACACACACACACACACATATATATATATATATATATATATATATATATATATATATATATATATAAAGCATTATCGTATTGAATATCTAGTATATTAAATTCCTCGACAGAGCCAATGAATGGGGAAAACGAAAGAGAAAACTGGGAAGAAATTAGGAATGGGAAGAAGAGGGAAGGGAGAAAACTTGAACAACGGTGAAAAAATGTGGGCTAAGAAAGGAAGAAATGGATGGAAAAGCAAGAAAGGAAGGGATGAGAAAGTGGGAGAAATATGACTTTAGTACCAGCGTCACCTGTTTCAGATTAATTCAATCACCTCCTGTTCAATTCCCTGTCATCTTCAGATCATCAATCTTGCAGGTAACGAGAGGTCATCGCTAATTAGTTAATTTGTATATAAAGTGGATTGGAATGCCAGTGTCTCATTCATTATGAAAATCTTAGATCATTTGCGACTTTCTCCTAATATTTTTTTCCTGTCCCATTTCAGTTATCAAGAAGCAGCAGAAGTAACAGCAGCAGCAGCAGCAGTAACAGAAAAGAAAGTAGTAGTAGCAGCAGACGAAAAAGCAGAGGCAGCAGCAGAAGCAAGAAGAACAAGAGGACACAGCAGCAGCATAAAAAAAAGAAAGGTGGAATGTGGAGAAAAAAAGTACAAAATGAAAGAAACAATAATAATTGTAATTTTTATTGTCGGTGTTGTCGGCGGTGCGGTGAGTAGTAATATTGGCGTCGCTGCCGCCGGCGACGGTGGTGGTGGTGCTGCTGCTGCAGCGGCGGCGGCGGTGTGCATATTATGGATCCTGCGTAACTTCTCTATGTAGTTCTACAGCTCACTGGCAGCAACAGCCTGACTGAACAGGCTTTGACAGCAACACTCTCGAAACCGGTCACAGGTGTTTCATAATAAAGACGAGCTGAGATGGGATTCTTTCGTGTAAATTCTAATGAGGTCTCAGTCAGCAAGCTGATTTGACTCAGATAATACTTTTCGAAGAATAAAATCTCATATTTCTCTTTCTCTCTTCTGTGTGATGTCAGGTTTAAGAAAACTTTGGTGAATGTCTTCTGTTTTACACAGAGATATTATCAACAAATTTTGTTGAAAATAAAAAAAAGTTTTGGAGTGAGATTAACAAGTTAAGGAAGCCTAGAGAACAAATGGATTTGTCAGTTAAAAATAGGAGAGGAGAGTTATTAAATGGAGAGTTAGAGGTATTGGGAAGATGGAGGGAATATTTTGAGGAATTGTTAAATGTTGATGAAGATAGGGAAGCTGTGATTTCGTGTATACTGCAAGGGGGAATAACATTTTGTAGGAGTGAGGAAGAGCCAGTTGTGAGTGTGGGGGAAGTTCGTGAGGCAGTAGGCAAAATGAAAGGGGGTAAGGCAGCCGGGATTGATGGGATAAAGATAGAAATGTTAAAAGCAGGTGGGGATATAGTTTTGGAGCGGTTGATGCAATTATTTAATAAATGTATGGAAGAGGGTAAGGTACCTAGGGACTGGCAGAAAGCATGCATAGTTCCTTTGTATAAAGGCAAAGGGGACAAAAGAGAGTGCAAATGTTATAGAGGGATAAGTCTGTTGAGTATACCTGGTAATGTGTATGGTAGAGTTATTATTGAACGAATTAAGAGTAAGACGGAGAATAGGATAGCAGATGAACAAGGAGGCTTTAGGAAAGGTAGGGGGTGTGTGGACATACAAGTGAAACATACAAGTGAACAGTATTTAGATAAGGCTAAAGAGGTTTTTATGGCATTTATGGATTTGGAAAAGGCGTATGACAGGGTGGATAGAGGGGGAATGTGGCAGATGTTGCTG
>NC_091323.1:21885501-21891244 GCF_038502225.1 Cherax quadricarinatus
TCAGTCACAGAGTCGTCAGGAAGTGGAATAGCCTAGCAAGTGACATAGTGAAGGCAGGAACCATACATAGCTTTAAGATGAGGTATGACAAAGTTCAGGAAGCAGAGAGAGAAAACCTAGTAGCGATCAGTGAAGAGGCGGGGCCAGGAGCTGAGTCTCGACCCCTGCAACCACAATTAAGCGAGTACAATTAGGTGAGTACACACACACACACACGAACTGGGCTTAGCATAACGTAAGTTTAACATGCATAATGAAAGACGTTGCAGCCCAATAAACTTTATACCTACAAATAAAATTCTCTTTAAGTTCGCCTGTTTGGCCGACCAACATAACGTTACCCAGAGAGATTTTTGAGGCTTTTGGGAGAATTTACTTCTTTGCTGAGATGGTATGAAACATGTAGGGTTGGTGGAACATTATGTAGGGTTGGTGGAACATTATGTAGGGTTGGTGGAATATTATGTAGGGTTGGTGGAACATTATGTAAGGTTGGTGGGATATTATGTAGGGTTGGTGGAACATTATGTAGGGTTGGTGGAACATTATGTAGGGTTGGTGGAACATTATGTAGGGTTGGTGGAACACTATGTAGGGTTGGTGGAACACTATGTAAGGTTGGTGGAACATTATGTAGGGTTGGTGGAACATTATGTAAGGTTGGTGGAACATTATGTAGGGTTGGTGGACCATTATGTAAGGTTGGTGGAACATTATGTAGGGTTGGTGGAACACTATGTAGGGTTGGTGGAACATTATGTAAGGTTGGTGGAATATTATGTAGGGTTGGTGGAACATTATGTAGGGTTGGTGGAACATTATGTAAGGTTGGTGGAATATTATGTAGGGTTGGTGGAACATTATGTAGGGTTGGTGGAACATTATGTAAGGTTGGTGGAACATTATGTAGGGTTGGTGGAACATTATGTAAGGTTGGTGGAATATTATGTAGGGTTGGTGGAACATTATGTAGGGTTGGTGGAACATTATGTAAGGTTGGTGGAACATTATGTAGGGTTGGTGGAACATTATGTAGGGTTGGTGGAACATTATGTAGGGTTGGTGGAACATTATGTAAGGTTGGTGGAACATTATGTAGGGTTGGTGGAACATTATGTAAGGTTGGTGGAACATTATGTAGGGTTGGTGGAACATTATGTAGGGTTGGTGGAACATTATGTAGGGTTGGTGGAACATTATGTAAGGTTGGTGAACATTATGTAGGGTTGGTGGACATTATGTATGGAACATTATGTAGGGTTGGTGGAACATTATGTAGGGTTGGTGGACCATTATGTAGGGTTGGTGGAACATTATGTAGGGTTGGTGGAACATTATGTAGGGTTGGTGGAACATTATGTAGGGTTGGTGGAACATTATGTAGGGTTGGTGGAACATTATGTAGGGTTGGTGGAACATTATGTAAGGTTGGTGGAACATTATGTAGGGTTGGTGGAACATTAGGTTGGTGGAACACTATGTAGGGTTGGTGGAACACTATGTAGGGTTGGTGGAACATTATGTAAGGTTGGTGGAACATTATGTAGGGTTGGTGGAACATTAAGGTTGGTGGAACATTATGTAGGTTGGTGGAACATTATGTAGGGTTGGTGGAACATTATGTAGGGTTGGTGGACCATTATGTAAGGTTGGTGGAACATTATGTAAGGTTGGTGGAACATTATGTAAGGTTGGTGGAACATTATGTAAGGTTGGTGGACCATTATGTAAGGTTGGTGGAACATTATGTAAGGTTGGTGGAACATTATGTAGGGTTGGTGGACCATTATGTAAGGTTGGTGGAACATTATGTAAGGTTGGTGGAACATTATGTAGGGTTGGTGGAACATTATGTAGGGTTGGTGGAACATTATGTAGGGTTGGTGGAACATTATGTAGGGTTGGTGGAACATTATGTAGGGTTGGTGGAACATTATGTAGGGTTGGTGGAACATTATGTAGGGTTGGTGGACCATTATGTAAGGTTGGTCGAACATTATGTAAGGTTGGTCGAACATTATGTAGAGTTGGTGGAATATTATGTAGTTGGTGGAACATTATGTAGGGTTGGTGGAACATTATGTAGGGTTGGTGGAATGTTATGTAGTTGGTGGAACATTATGTAGGGTTGGTGGAACATTATGTAGGGTTGGTGGAATGTTATGTAGTTGGTGGAACATTATGTAGAGTTCGTGGAACATTTAGTGTGGATGACAGTATATTAGGTATGAATGACGGTACATCAGGTGTGGATAACAGTACATCAGGTGTGGATGACGGTACATTAGGTATGAATGACGGTACATCAGGTGTGGATGGCTGAATGTTACAAGTACGAACCCTGAGAACAGATAAATAATGCAGGTCTACGGCCCAAGCTAAGCGGGTTCTACTCATATTCAACGGCTCCACACTTACTCCTGTCCAGTCTTCTTTTGAAGCTCCTTCCCCCCCCCCCCCAAAAAAAAAAATCATCATTGACCCTATCTAGTAGTTTGTTCCATTTATCTACAACTCCATTCCCAAACCCAAGATTCCTCGAGCTTTCAAGCAGCATTATTCTATCTGTAAGTAAGGCAGGTATTTACATTATTCTACCTGTATGTAAATAAGGCAGGTATTTACAGTATTCCACCTGTATGTAAATAAGGCAGGTATTTACAGTATTCCACCTGTATGTAAATAAGGCAGGTATTTACAGTATTTCACCTGTATGTAAATAAGGCAGGTATTTACATTATTTCACCTGTATGTAAATGAGGCAGGTATTTACATTATTCCACCTGTATGTAAATAAGGCAGGTATTCACATGATTCCACTTAAGCTGCTAACTAATCGGTATTTTTTTACCATCTCTTATTATCCAAGCTAAAAAGTTCCCGTTGGTGTGATATTTCTACTGTGGTCTCCCAGTTGGTGTGATGTTTCTACTGTGGTCTCCCAGTTGGTGTGATGTTTCTACTGTGGTCTCCCAGTTGGTGTGATGTTTCTACTGTGGTCTCCCAGTTGGTGTGATGTTTCTACTGTGGTCTCCCAGTTGGTGTGATGTTTCTACTGTGGTCTCCCACTGTGGTTCCCAGTTGTGTGATGTTTCTACTGTGGTCTCCCAGTTGGTTTGATGTTTCTACTGTGGTCTCCCAGTTGGTGTGATGTTTCTACTGTGGTCTCCCAGTTGGTGTGATGTTTCTACTGTGGTCTCCCAGTTGGTGTGATGTTTCTACTGTGGTCTCCCAGTTGGTGTGATGTTTCTACTGTGGTCTCCCAGTTGGTGTGATGTTTCTACTGTGGTCTCCCAGTTGGTGTGATGTTTCTACTGTGGTCTCCCAGTTGGTGTGATGTTTCTACTGTGGTCTCCCAGTTGGTGTGATGTTTCTACTGTGGTCTCCCAGTTGGTGTGATGTTTCTACTGTGGTCTCCCAGTTGGTGTGATGTTTCTACTGTGGTCTCCCAGTTGGTGTGATGTTTCTACTGTGGTCTCCCAGTTGGTGTGATGTTTCTACTGTGGTCTCCCAGTTGGTGTGATGTTTCTACTGTGGTCTCCCAGTTGGTGTGATGTTTCTACTGTGGTCTCCCAGTTGGTGTGATGTTTCTACTGTGGTCTCCCAGTTGGTGTGATGTTTCTACTGTGGTCTCCCAGTTGGTGTGATGTTTCTACTGTGGTCTCCCAGTTGGTGTGATGTTTCTACTGTGGTCTCCCAGTTGGTGTGATGTTTCTACTGTGGTCTCCCAGTTGGTGTGATGTTTCTACTGTGGTCTCCCAGTTGGTGTGATGTTTCTACTGTGGTCTCCCAGTTGGTGTGATGTTTCTACTGTGGTCTCCCAGTTGGTGTGATGTTTCTACTGTGGTCTCCCAGTTGGTGTGATGTTTCTACTGTGGTCTCCCAGTTGGTGTGATGTTTCTACTGTGGTCTCCCAGTTGGTGTGATGTTTCTACTGTGGTCTCCCAGTTGGTGTGATGTTTCTACTGTGGTCTCCCAGTTGGTGTGATGTTTCTACTGTGGTCTCCCAGTTGGTGTGATGTTTCTACTGTGGTCTCCCAGTTGGTGTGATGTTTCTACTGTGGTCTCCCAGTTGGTGTGATGTTTCTACTGTGGTCTCCCAGTTGGTGTGATGTTTCTACTGTGGTCTCCCAGTTGGTGTGATGTTTCTACTGTGGTCTCCCAGTTGGTGTGATGTTTCTACTGTGGTCTCCCAGTTGGTGTGATGTTTCTACTGTGGTCTCCCAGTTGGTGTGATGTTTCTACTGTGGTCTCCCAGTTGGTGTGATGTTTCTACTGTGGTCTCCCAGTTGGTGTGATGTTTCTACTGTGGTCTCCCAGTTGGTGTGATGTTTCTACTGTGGTCTCCCAGTTGGTGTGATGTTTCTACTGTGGTCTCCTAGTTGGTGTGATGTTTCTACTGTGGTCTCCCAGTTGGTGTGATGTTTCTACTGTGGTCTCCCAGTTGGTGTGATGTTTCTACTGTGGTCTCCCAGTTGGTGTGATGTTTCTACTGTGGTCTCCCAGTTGGTGTGATGTTTCTACTGTGGTCTCCCAGTTGGTGTGATGTTTCTACTGTGGTCTCCCAGTTGGTGTGATGTTTCTACTGTGGTCTCCCAGTTGGTGTGATGTTTCTACTGTGGTCTCCCAGTTGGTGTGATGTTTCTACTGTGGTCTCCCAGTTGGTGTGATGTTTCTACTGTGGTCTCCCAGTTGGTGTGATGTTTCTACTGTGGTCTCCCAGTTGGTGTGATGTTTCTACTGTGGTCTCCCAGTTGGTGTGATGTTTCTACTGTGGTCTCCCAGTTGGTGTGATGTTTCTACTGTGGTCTCCCAGTTGGTGTGATGTTTCTACTGTGGTCTCCCAGTTGGTGTGATGTTTCTACTGTGGTCTCCCAGTTGGTTTGATGTTTCTACTGTGGTCTCCCAGTTGGTGTGATGTTTCTACTGTGGTCTCCCAGTTGGTGTGATGTTTCTACTGTGGTCTCCCAGTTGGTGTGATGTTTCTACTGTGGTCTCCCAGTTGGTGTGATGTTTCTACTGTGGTCTCCCAGTTGGTGTGATGTTTCTACTGTGGTCTCCCAGTTGGTTTCGTAAGCGGTCCATGTTAGTGCAAAATGGAAATTTGTTACATATTCACAAATATTTATCTTGGAATTAATAAAATACTACAATGAATAGAAATACACTTTAGAGTTGCCAGAGAAATTATTAGTATAATTATTGGTATAATAAATGGCATAATAATTGGTATAATTAATAATAATAATAATAATAATAATAATATCTTTATTTACTACAAGTACATGTACAAGGTATACAGTCCTAGCTAATCGACACCATGCCTAACCCTTCTAGGGTAGGGTAGGTGCCTGAGCCCGAGACTTTAGCTCAAAAGACTGTCATTCCCATTTACCCCCTTGGGGCGGGATGGCAGACCAGAGAGGCCTAGTTTGTGGCTAGGCCTGGGGACAGTTGGTCCCAAAGATGAGGAGGTACTTGTGCCTCCTCTCATGGGAGACTTGGGTCTCAGACACTCCCTAAAGAGGGAGCCAAGGCCGGGCCACCATTTGGAAAAGGCCCGGGCCGGGAGAATACCGGCTAATCTTTAATAATAAAATAATATAGTCCTAGCTGACACCAATGACATACTACTATATAGAAACTCCCTTGTTATATTTAATAAAAAAAAGTTTTTAAGAAAAAAATTATGTCTCGCTAAACAAGCCAACTCAAGCAGTGAGACCCTTAACTATAGTCGGTG
>NC_091323.1:21891344-21946344 GCF_038502225.1 Cherax quadricarinatus
AAGAACTCATTTAATATTAAGTCCTTTCTAAAATTTTCTCTTATACGTTTAAAGATATATTTTTTTCACTAATGTTAATGTAAAAAATTTTAATTTTGCACCAAAAGAATCTTAGAAAACTTACCTAACCTTATTATAACAGGAACAATTTATTTTAGCCTAACCCAACTAAATATATTTTAGATTTGTTTACAATAATTTAATACTAAACAAACACAGTGAAATATATTTTTTTCGTTAGGCTCAGAATGATTTTGGTGAAATTATTGTATACACAAATTTTCGCTTGTCCTATATGGCAAGATGAGCGTTATGTTAATGTAAAAAAAAAAATTCTACATAAAAACCTTAGAAAACTTACCTAACCTTATTATAACAAGCACAATTTAATTTACCATAATCCACCTAAATATATTTTTCATAAATTTATAATAATTTAATGATAAACAAACATATTGAAACATATTTTTTTCGTTTGGTTCAGAATGAATTTTGCAAAATTATTGTATACACAAATTTTAGTTTGCCTTATTCGGTAAGAAGAGCGAAGCTATTTAAGCCAAAATAGCAAGTTTTACCTATTCAGCACTACATATATATATATATATATATATATATATATATATATATATATATATATATATATATATATATATATATATATATATGTATCTGGAGTCCACCTCGACTGTATTCCGGAGATCAACGCCCCCACGGCCCGGTCCATTACCAGGCCTCCCGTTGGATCAGGGTCTGATCAAATAGGCTGTTACTGCTGACTGCACGTAGTCCAACGTACGAACCACAGCCCGGCTGATCCAGCACTGAATTTAGGTATCTGTCCAGTTCTCTCTTGATAACTGGTCGGAGGTTGTTGAACACTCTTGGGCCCCGTACACTTACTGAGCTTTCTCTTAGTGTACTAATGGCGCCCCTCCTCTTCATTGGTGGGTATGCTGCATCGCCTCCCATGTCTTTTGCTTTCGTAAGGAGTGATTTCTGTGTGCAGATTAAGGACCGGTCCCTCTAGTATTTTCCAGGTGTAGATTATGATGCATCTCTCTCACCTGCGCTTCAGTGAGTACAAGTCAAGTGCTTCCAAGCGTTCCCAGTAGTTAAAGTGTTTGCCGGAACTTTAATGTGCAGTAAAGGTTCTCTGTATATTCTCTACATCTGCGATTTCACCTGCCTTGAATGGAGATGTTAATCTACAGCAGTATTCCAGCGTAGAGAGAAAAAGTGATTTAAAAAGAATCATCACTGGCTGGGCATCACTTGTTACAATCTCTTACAATTGGAGACAGGCGATCTTACCTATACAAGCCACGATGGACGGAAATCTTCATCTCAAGTACTTTTACACGTCTCCTTGCGTCATCAGGAAGTATGCAATGTTGCATGAGTAGCAACAGAAGAAATGAGGGAAAGTTTTCTGAGAGGTGGAGAGTGACATTAGTCAGCCAGATTTTGTGAGAGAAACTGGCTGGCTTGTTATTGTTTTTAGGTCACCCTGCCTCGGTGGGATACGGCCGGTTAGTCGAAAATATATATATTTTCACCACTTTTTCAACATAACAGCAAAAAAAAAATTGATTTAAGATAATTCAAAAGCAGCATAAAAAGCAACAAAATTAAATAATAAAAGATAGTATTAAGTAACAAAATTCAATAACAGCAGAGAAGAAACAAAAGCAGAAAAGGATGGATAACAACAGATAACCGAGCGTTATCCCAGAGGAATATACAACCGCCCAGAGGAACCAATGGCAGCCGAAGAGAATGAAGAGCAGTGAGAAATCACGAATAACAATAAAAAAATAACAGAGAGAATAATATCAGAGAGAAATACAGCCCAACAGAGAAGATTGCACAACAGGGGAATAGAAAAATACCATCAGAGCGTAACAGATAAAAGCATAGAGGAATGAATAAGAAGAATGTTCACGAGAAGAGAGGAATCAATAACAGTAGGTGGAGTGAGAGCCAACAGGTGTCGAGGCTCTCACCATTCAGACAAAGACTGTTGCAGGCAAGCTGGTTGCAAATATTGCAACACCCCCAACAGCGATGCTCCATCTTGTTAAGGCAATAAATCTCCGCAGTTTTCAAGGGGGAAATCATTAGAGTGAAAGTTTTGGAGCCGTTTTGGAGCCGTTTGTGGTAAAAAGCGGACAGCGTGTAACTGACTGGCAGATTTCTGTCAACAGGCTGTCACTGCTCATGTTCTTTCGTCTACACTATGCAAGTCCTATTTTAACCGGCTGTTAGCCTTCTATACCTTTCCGACAGCCTTCATACTGTACGCACCGACAGCCTTGATACTGTACCCAAAGACAGCCTTCATACTGTATCCACCGACAGCCTCTATATTGTACCCACCGACAGCCTCTATACTGTATGCACCGACAGCCTTCATACTGTACCCACCGACAGCCTTCATACTGTACCCACCGACAGCCTTCATACTGTACCCACCGACAGCCTTCATACTGTACCCACCGACAGCCTTCATACTGTACCCACCGACAGCCTTCATACTGTACCCACCGACAGCCTTCATACTGTACCCACCGACAGCCTTCATACTGTACTTTCGTACGGTTGAAATCTACGTATATGTTGCTATTAGACAGTGTTAACACACCCGATAATACTAACGCACACTCAGTGGTATTAACATACAATCAGTGTTAACACACATACACACAAGTAATATAAACACAGACATATTAACACAGTGGTGTTAACACAGTAGTATTAACACACACTCAGTGGTATTAACACTAAGGATTCCTTTAATTCCGTTGAGTGCAAAAATGCCGAGTGAGCTAGTGTTGAGAGGGAGATGTAAACACTGGACAGAGAAAACGAGAAACTCGTTTCTCTCGCTATCTGTCTCTCTCTCTTTCTCTCTCAAAATGTGATGTCACGAGAGACTAGTTTAATAAAGATTAGAATGACACAGATGCACTCGTAAATGTAAAGGTTAACATGACAGTTCACGTAAATTAAATAGCACTGCCAACAATAAAAAAAAACAAAAAAAAACAAACATGCATAACTACTATATGTATATATGTCGTGCCGAATAGGTAAAACTTGCGACTTTGGCTTAAATAGCAACGCTCTTCTTGCCGAATAAGGCAAGTGAAAATTTCTATATGCAATAATTTCGGAAAAATCATTCTGAACTTAACGAAAAAATATATTTCATTGTCCTTGTTTATTAAATTATTGTAAACTTATCTAAAATATATTTAGCTGGATTTGACTAAATTAAATTGAGCTTGTTATAATAAGGTTAGTTAAATATTCTAAGGTTCTTTTGGTACAAAATTAATTTTTACATTATCATAACGAAAAATTGTATCTTTAAACGCGCGTGTGTGTGTGTGATTATATATATATATATATATATATATATATATATATATATATATATATATATATATATATATATATATATATATATATATATATATATATATATATATATATATATTTATTTATTTATATATATATATATATATATATATATATATATTTATTTATTTATATATATATATATGTATATATATATATATATATATATATATATATATATATATATATATATATATATATATATATATATATATATATATATGTATATATATATATATATATATATAAATATATATATATATATATATATATATATATATATATATATATATATATATATATATATATATATATATATATATATATATATATGTAGAGTAGATATATAGAGAGAGAGAGAGAGAGAGAGAGACAGAGAGAGAGAGAGAGAGAGAGAGAGAGAGAGAGAGAGAGAGAGAGAGAGAGAGAGAGAGAGAGAGAGTGAGAGAGAGAGAGAGAGAGAGAGAGAGAGAGAGAGAATTGTTATCTGTACTTATAAATTTCAAAAACTATAAATTTTGCCCATTGCATAGCAAGTATTTAACATAATTTCAAAGATGGGCCTGCAAAATTCCGTTTGGGTGTAAATTGACGAAAACAGATTTTCAGGCAGGACAGACATTATGCTGACTGTATCACAGTGGCTATGAATTCACCAATAAAGTAGTTAAATAGAAAATTATACGGCACGGGTTGTAGACTGTAAGACTGCTAGCGTGATAGTACCTCTGGTGTGTGTGTGTGTGTGTGTGTGAGAGAGAGAGAGAGAGTGTGCGTGTGTGTTTGTATTGCAGTACGCAAGTATTCACGGATAAGCTGCAGTTGGTAATATCTACATTGTCAATACATATTGCATGTTGCAACAAACAACCTGAGTGAAGGAGAAAGAAAACATTTCCTAACAAAAAGCATTATCATCGTCATGAAGATTGCAAAACTCGTTAATAATACCCTGACTGAGCATCTAAAACTTCCCGGGAGTCGAAATACAATTTAATACCCTTTCCAGTATTGTGGTGGTGTCTCAGGGGTTGGCTCAGTGTTCCTAGCCACGGTCATGACACTGGCGTTCTCTTCACTTTCAGCCGTTCTTCGGGCTTGATGCTGGTGAACGGCTCCTCCCTTTGGTGGAACAATGTTGTTCAGGTGGGACTTGACCCCTGAGGGGTTCTCGCTGGTGTTCAAGCCAGATTTTATTTCTTTAGGAACTGAAATTAAAAGTGTTTTTTTTCATGATGTACTGAAGTGCTTTAATGGAATTATATATTGCTGGTACTGGTAGCGATGTACACAACATGTACTTTCGTGCAAATGCTCAGTTTAGGGAATGATGTATACATATATACATACACACACACACACACACACACACACACACGACGTATTAGAGACTTCTTAGCTTCCGGAAGATGAATGAGAATATTAATGTAAACATTTTGAGCTCAAATAAACTAATAATAATAGCATAACCATGCAGTGGTGAAGCGCAGGTTAATGTCCTCTAAATATTTTAATAAGAGTCAACAGGGTGAATAATAAGTGTTGCACTGTTAGAGAAAATAGTTGAAAATATTAATTTTTCCTCATCACTGACCGCCTCTAATAATGGTGAAGGCTCAACCCTCCGTCCGTTAATGGCACTTTTACATGTAAACACCTGGAACTGAGGTGGTACGGAAATTCATAACTTTATATGTGTGTGCCGAATAGATAAAACTTGCGATTATGGCTTAAATAGCAACACTCTTCTTGCCGAATAAGGCAAGTGAAAATTTGTGTATGCAATATTTTTTGCAAAAATCATTCTGAAACTCATGAAAAAATTTTCATTGTGTTTGTTTATTATTAAATTATTACAAACTTATCTAAAATATATTTAGTTGGATTAGGCTAAATTAAATTGCACTTGTTACAATATGGTTAGGTAAGTTTTCTAAGGTTCTTTTGGTACAAAAATAATTAATCTTTACATTAACATAAGTTAAAAACATACATCTTTAAACGCAGAAGAAGATATTTTAGAATGAGTTCTTGCTAAGTGACCAGTTTTACCTATTCGGCACGATATTATATATATATATATATATATATATATATATATATATATATATATATATATATATATATATATATATATATATATTTTATTATCACACTGGCCGATTCCCACCAAGGCAGGGTGGCCCGAAAAAGAAAAACTTTCACCATCATTCACTCCATCACTGTCTTGTCAGAAGGGTGCTTTACACTACAGTTTTTAAACTGCAACATTAACACCCTTCCTTCAGAGTGCAGGCACTGTACTTCCCATCTCCAGGACTCAAGTCCGGCCTGCCGGTTTCCCTGAACCCCTTCATAAATGTTACTTTGCTCACACTCCAACAGCACGTCAAGTATTAAAAACCATTTGTCTCCATTCACTCCTATCAAACACGCTCACGCATGTCTGCTGGAAGTCCAAGCCCCTCGCACACAAAACCTCCTTTACCCCCTCCCTCCAACCTTTCCTAGGCCGACCGCTACCCCGCCTTCCTTCCACTACAGACTGATACACTCTTGAAGTCATTCTGTTTCGCTCCATTCTCTCTACATGTCCGAACCACCTCAACAACCCTTCCTCAGCCCTCTGGACAACAGTTTTGGTAATCCCGCACCTCCTCCTAACTTCCAAACTACGAATTCTCTGCATTATATTCACACCACACATTGCCCTCAGACATGACATCTCCACTGCCTCCAGCCTTCTCCTCGCTGCAACATTCATCACCCATGCTTCACACCCATATAAGAGTGTTGGTAAAACTATACTCTCATACATTCCCCTCTTTGCCTCCAAGGACAAAGTTCTTTGTCTTCACAGACTCCTAAGTGCACCACTCACCCTTTTCCCCTCATCAATTCTATGATTCACCTCATCTTTCATAGACCCATCCGCTGACACATCCACTCCCAAATATCTGAATACATTCACCTCCTCCATACTCTCTCCCTCCAATCTGATATCCAATCTTTCATCACCTAATCTTTTTGTTATCCTCATAACCTTACTCTTTCCTGTATTCACTTTTAATTTTCTTCTTTTGCACACCCTACCAAATTCATCCACCAATCTCTGCAACTTCTCTTCAGAATCTCCCAAGAGCACAGTGTCATCAGCAAAGAGCAGCTGTGACAACTCCCACTTTATGTGTGATTCTTTATCTTTTAACTCCACGCCTCTTGCCAAGACCCTCGCATTTACTTCTCTTACAACCCCATCTATAAATATATTAAACAACCACGGTGACATCACACATCCTTGTCTAAGGCCTACTTTTACTGGGAAATAATTTCCCTCTTTCCTACATACTCTAACTTAAGCCTCACTATCCTCATAAAAACTCTTCACTGCTTTCAGTAACCTACCTCCTACACCATACACCTGCAACATCTGCCACATTGCCCCCCTATCCACCCTGTCATACGCCTTTTCCAAATCCATAAATGCCACAAAGACCTCTTTAGCCTTATCTAAATACTGTTCACTTATATGTTTCACTGTAAACACCTGGTCCACACACCCCCTACCTTTCCTAAAGCCTCCTTGTTCATCTGCTATCCTATTCTCCGTCTTACTCTTAATTCTTTCAATAATAACTCTACCATACACTTTACCAGGTATACTCAACAGACTTATCCCCTTATAATTTTTGCACTCTCTTTTGTCCCCTTTGCCTTTATACAAAGGAACTATGCATCCTCTCTGCCAATCCCTAGGTACCTTACCCTCTTCCATACATTTATTAAATAATTGCACCAACCACTCCAAAACTATATCCCCTCCTGCTTTTAACATTTCTATCTTTATCCCATCAATCCCGGCTGCCTTACCCCCTTTCATTTTACCTACTGCCTCACGAACTTCCCCCACACTCACAACTGGCTCTTCCTCACTCCTACAAGATGTTGTTCCTCCTTGCCCTATACACGAAATCACAGCTTCCCTATCTTCATCAACATTTAACAATTCCTCAAAATATTCCCTCCATCTTCCCAATACCTCTAACTCTCCATTTAATAACTCTCCTCTCCTATTTTTAACTGACAAATCCATTTGTTTTCTAGGCTTCCTTAACTTGTTAATCTCACTCCAAAACTTTTTCTTATTTTCAACAAAATTTGTTGATAACATCTCACCCACTCTCTCATTTGCTCTCTTTTTACATTGCTTCACCACTCTCTTAACCTCTCTCTTTTTCTCCATATACTCTTCCCTCCTTGCATCACTTCTACTTTGTAAAAACTTCTCATATGCTAACTTTTTCTCCCTTACTACTCTCTTTACATCATCATTCCACCAATCGCTCCTCTTTCCTCCTGCATCCACCCTCCTGTAACCACAAACTTCTGCTGAACACACTAACACTACATTTTTAAACCTACCCCATACCTCTTCGACCCCATTGCCTATGCTCTCATTAGCCCATCTATCCTCCAATAGCTGTTTATATCTTACCCTAACTGCCTCCTCTTTTAGTTTATAAACCTTCACCTCTCTCTTCCCTGATGCTTCTATTCTCCTTGTATCCCATCTACCTTTTACTCTCAGTGTAGCTACAACTAGAAAGTGATCTGATATATCTGTGGCCCCTCTATAAACATGTACATCCTGAAGTCTACTCAACAGTCTTTTATCTACCAATACATAATCCAACAAACTACTGTCATTTCGCCCTACATCATATCTTGTATACTTATTTATCCTCTTTTTCTTAAAATATGTATTACCTATAACTAAACCCCTTTCTATACAAAGTTCAATCAAAGGGCTCCCATTATCATTTACACCTGGCACCCCAAACTTACCTACCACACCCTCTATAAAAGTTTCTCCTACTTTAGCATTCAGGTCCCCTACCACAATTACTCTCTCACTTGGTTCAAAGGCTCCTATACATTCACTTAACATCTCCCAAAATCTCTCTCTCTCCTCTACATTCCTCTCTTCTCCAGGTGCATACACGCTTATTATGACCCACTTTTCGCATCCAACCTTTACTTTAATCCACATAATTCTTGAATTTACACATTCATGTTCTCTTTTCTCCTTCCATAACTGATCCTTCAACATTACTGCTACCCCTTCCTTTGCTCTAACTCTCTCAGATACTCCAGATTTAATCCCATTTATTTCCCCCTACCGAAACCCCCCTACCCCCTTCATCTTTGTTTCGCTTAGGGCCAGGACATCCAACTTCTTTTCATTCATAACATCAGCAATCATCTGTTTCTTGTCATCCGCACTACATCCATGCACATTCAAGCATCCCAGTTTTATAAAGTTTTTCTTCTTCTCTTTTTTAGTAAATGTCTACAGGAGAAGGGGTTACTAGCCCATTGCTCCCGGCATTTTAGTCGCCTCATACGATACGCATGGCTTACTGAGGAAAGATTCTTTTCCACTTCCCCATGGACAATAGAAAATATAAAGAAGAACAAGAGCTATTTATGAGAGAGAGAGAGAGAGAGAGAGAGAGAGAGAGAGAGAGAGAGAGAGAGAGAGAGAGAGAGAGAGAGAGAGAGAGAGAGAGAGAGAGAGAGAGAGAGAGACAGACAGACAGACAGACAGACAGACAGACAGACTGACAGACAGAGAGACAGAGAGAGACAGAGAGAGAGACAGAGAGAGAGACAGAGAGAGACAGAGAGAGACAGAGAGACAGAGAGACAGACAGAGACAGAGAGAGAGGGAAAGGGAGAGAGAGGAAGAGAGTGGGAATGCAAATGAGTTTGTATATACAGTATATAGTGCTCGTAGGCAACACGATCAAATTACCAGCATTCCTGTCCTCATTTGCGGCCTCTAGCAAATTACAGTAAAAGATTCTCCTTAAGCAGCTTAAAAGCTCGGTCGGGATTTATGGTCTTAGGTTCCATTGACAGAGCCAGGCGGTGCGATATTTTTACCGTCTCCCGAACTAGACCAGCTTACCTTAAAGACCACAAACAGCCCTACTGGGATAGCTCCGTCGTGGAGACTATTGCCTCAACAATGCCCGAGAATGTGTCGAGAAAGAGAGGAGCTCGCCCCTTTGCAGCGAATGTTTCTGATACAGGGAATTTTGCGTGAGTTGCCCCTAAATCCTTGCAAGGTTCTTTCTTTTATGAATCGTGTTTGTGTAGCATTTAGCACTGCCTGCCCGAGCACAAATGTGTTTACATCAGAGTATTTGCAAATGATTGTGGGTCCCAGTGTCTTATATGCCATATATCAGAGGGAAGGAATGCGGGATATGCTGTCTATGATGCCAAGACATAACCCATACCACGGGCGGAGATAGAACCCGCGATCAGTCTCAAAACTCCAGACCGTCGCGTTAGCCACAATAAGATTGGTCTAACTAGGTATATTTCTACACCATAGGTGTAGAAATCTACCTACACCATAGGTGTAGAAATATGGTGTAGAAATATACCTAGTTGGACGAATCTTATTGTGGCTAGCTGGTCCGGTGGCTAACGCGACGGTCTGGAGTTTTGAGACTCTCTGATCGCAGGTTCAATCCCCGCCCGTGGTATGGTTTGTTTGCAATCGTGTCATTACGATTTCGTGAGTCATGCCAAGACATGTCTTGCAACAATCCTCTCTTCAGTAAGATGGAAGTCCCAAATGTTCTGCCCTGATGACAATCAGTAACCTCCACATCACTTAACCATGCTTTCTAGGAAGATGGAAATTAGAGATGATTTAATGACTTCATGTGTGCGTCTACAGCAGCCAACACCCGTCTCCAACAGAGCAAAGGAGGAGGGAAAGGCTTCACCAAATGCACATATCTTGTTCATAACTACAGCTTTCTCCCAGCTGGATCAAGAGACGCTCAGCTCCTAGGATAAAACAGGCACTTGATAAACCTTGAAAACTCAAATTCCTGTTCCAGCGTATCAGTGTTGTGATTCAGAGAGGTAATGCCTTGTTACATGCTTACCTGCGCACACCCTAGCTGTGAGGAGCTGGATGACAAAATTTGAAATGTAAATGAGGAAGTTGAGTGTGCGCTTACATAAATTCACTGTTGCACTAACAACGCGAAAAAAAAACCAGCTTGACCCTCATGAACTTAAACATATTATGTTAAATTTAGCAAGGCTGTGTGACTCTGCAAAGCTAATATTGGCACAGAGTTAGAAATTTTAATAAAAACTTATGTCGCCAAAAATCTATGAACATAAGGTTAGGTACAAACGTACAAACGTAAACAAACACCACTCTCTCTCTCTCTCTCTCTCTCTCTCTCTCTCTCTCTCTCTCACACACACACACACACACACACACACACACACACACACAAAACATTACTATTAATTTTCTAACACTTGTGAAGAGGTGGTCTTGAGGACTGAGTCGTGTGGTCTCCAGCATCTTCATATATGAAAGAATTATTCTTGCTCTCTGGTGACAAGAAAATAACTTTCCGGTATAATTATAATTCCTTAGCACTGCTACTTCATCCCACAGAGACATGTTTGTCACAGACAGTGGTAAGACTCGCCACTGTTGCTCCGGCACGACTCGGCGCACTGTCGCTCAGGCTGAACCCAGCAAAAGCAGCACAGCACAGGTGCTAAATCCCTACGGGTTTAGTGCCTGGGAATTGGAAGGTAATCAGGCTCGATCCAAGGGTAAAATAGCTCCAGTTCCTTGAATCAAACGACTGGCGTCAACTTAGCCCTCTGAGAGACGCTTTAGCGGTATTATCATATTCACGGGGAAGCACTAAATCTGTAGCGGCTATACAGGGGCAGGCTCATTAGAATCCATCAGGCTCGATCCGAGGAAGGGGAGATTATCTCCAATCCCTTAGATTAAGAGCCCTTCGCCGGTATTAACAAGAGTCCATCTCCCTTAGGAGGTGCACTCAAGCGGGAGTTGCGTGCAGGCGCTTAAGCGGGATAATTAAGATAAGACTAGTGCACTGGGGCCTCGCCTCTGCAACTATGCACCAGTCCTGCAGTATAGTCGAGAACTATGCATCTGCATAGAACGCATGCAACTACGGACGATTATTGCCAAGTTAGAGGAAGCTGGCACATGATTCTTCTCCCCCCCCCACACACACAACACACATACACACCACACACACACAACACACACAACACACACAACACACACAACACACATACACACCACACACACACAACACACACAACACACACAACACACATACACACCACACACACACACACACACACACACCACACACACACATACACACCACACACACACAACACACACAACACACACAACACACATACACACACACCACACACACACACACACACACACACACACACACACACACACACACACACACACACACACACACACACACACACAACACACACAACACACATACACACAACACACACACACACACACACACACACACACACACACACATATACACACACATACAAAGATACACAAACACACACAACACACATACATACACACACACACACACACACTCACACTCACACACACACACACACACACACACACACACACACACATCACACACAACACACACACACACACACACACACACACACACACACACACAACACACACACACAACACACATACACACAAAAAAAGAACACACACACACACACACACACCACAAACACACACACCACAAACACACACAAGTTAATGAGAAGAATCAAATCGGACGAGGATCAGGCAGGACTACAAAGAGACCTGGACAGGCTACAAGCCTGGTCCAGCAACTGGCTCCTTGAGTTTAACCCCGCCAAATGCAAAGTCATGAAGATTGGGGAAGGGCAAAGAAGACCGCACACACAATATAGTTTAGATGGCCAAAGACTGCAAACCTCACTCAAGGAAAAAGATCTGGGGGTGAGTATAACACCGAACATATCTCCTGAGGCGCACATCAATCAGATAACTGCTGCAGCATACGGGCGCCTGGCAAACCTACGGATAGCGTTCCGATACCTCAGTAAGGATTCGTTTAAGACTCTGTATACCATCTACGTCAGTCCCATACTGGAGTATGCAGCACCAGTTTGGAATCCACACCTAGTCAAGCACGTCAAGAAATTAGAGAAAGTGCAAAGGTTTGCAACAAGACTAGTCCCAGAGCTACGGGGATTGTCCTATGAAGAAAGGTTGAGGGAAATCGGCCTGACGACACTGGAGGCCAGGAGGGTCAGGGGACACATGATAACGACATATAAAATACTGCGCGGAATAGACGAGGTGGACAAAGACGGGATGTTCCAGAGATGGGACACAGACACAAGAGGTCACAATTGGAAGTTGAAGACTCAGATGAATCAAAGGGATGTTAGGAAGTATTTCTTCAGTCATAGAGTAGTCAGGCCATGGAATAGCCTAGAAGGTGATGTGGTAGAGGCAGGAACCATACATAGTTTTAAGGCGAGGTATGATAGAGCTCATGGGGCAGGGAGAGAGAGGACCTAGTAGCAATCAGCGAAGAGGCGGGGCCAGGAGCTGTGAATCGACCCCTGCAACCACAAATAGGTGAGTACAAATAGGTGAGTACACATACACCACACACACACACATACACGCACACACACACGCACACACACACGTACACACATGCACACACACATACGCACGCACACACAAACACACCCACACACACACAAACCACACACACACACATTCTTCAATTTCATATTTAAATAAAAAATTTAATTCTCCTTTATCTCTTAATTAAAATAAAACCGAACTAATTTCAAGTTCAACCGAGTTTTCTGGATCCCAACATTTGTTTTTTTTACCCAGCTGTCCAGTGCCTTGCTGTCCTCTAACACGGGTTGATTTATTTACTAATTTAAAAAAAAATATATATATAAGAATTTCCAGGGATTTCATAAGTACCCACGAACCAGACTTCCTGAGGCGTTAATGATAAATATTTCCAGTAAGTGAACACGACTTGAACCTTCTGGCCAGCAGTACACTCTCTTCAAAATATTGTGTGATGCTGACAATGTGTGATGATGATATTGTGTGATGCTGACTCTGTGATATAGTGTGTGATGCTGACTCTGTGATATAGTGTGTGATGCTGACTCTGTGATATAGTGTGTGATGCTGACTCTGTGATATAGTGTGTGATGCTGACTCTGTGATATAGTGTGTGATGCTGACTCTGTGATATAGTGTGTGATGCTGACTCTGTGATATAGTGTGTGATGCTGACTCTGTGATATAGTGTGTGATGATGATATTGTGTGATGCTGACAATGTGTGATGATGGTATTGTGTGATGCTGACAATGTGTGATGATGATATTGTGTGATGCTGACAATGTGTGATGATGATATTGTGTGATGCTGACAATGTGTGATGATGATATTGTGTGATGCTGACTCTGTGATATAGTGTGTGATGCTGACTCTGTGATATAGTGTGTGATGCTGACTGTGATGCTGCCAATGTGTGATGATGATATTGTGTGATGCTGACTCTGTGATATAGTGTGTGATGCCGACAATGTGTGATATTATTGTGTGATGCTAGCAATATGTGATATTATTGTGTGATGCTGGCAATGTGTGATGCTGACAGTGTGTGATGCTTACAAAGTGTGATGATATTGTGTGATGCTGGCAATATGTGATGCTGACAGTGTGTGATGCTTACGAAGTGTGATGATATTGTGTGACGCTGGCAATATGTGATGCTGACAATGTGTATTTAAAAGACATGTATGACACGAAAATTAAATCAAACTATTTCTCATTCATCTCCCTTCCTCCCCTACTGCAACCCTCCACTCAACCCCATGTTAACAACTCCTCCCCACCAACCCCCTCGTCAATCTCCTCTTCAACCCATTCCTCCCTATCTTCCCCCCTCCCCCTCGCAAACTCAAGTAATTGTGAATCTCACGTTAATTAGCCTTCCTTCCTTCCTTCCTTCCTTCCTTCCTTCTTTCTGTTTTTCATTCTGGCTAAATTTTATCCCAGACTAAATAACTGGGGAGTTAAGACCAGGAGAAAATTATATTTATCTCGCAAATTCTCGGCTTACGCGAGGAGTATATTACATTAAAACGAATTAAAAGTTAAAATGCAATTGGAAGCATAAAGAAAGGAGATAGCACAGGTGCTCGCATGAGAGGGGCAGAGAGAGAGAGAGAGAGAGAGAGAGAGAGAGAGAGAGAGAGAGAGAGAGAGAGAGAGAGAGAGAGAGAGAGAGAGAGAGAGAGAGAGAGAGAGAGAGAGAGAGAATGAGCTAGAGCTTAAACTCTAATTTCAGTATTTAAAGCTACAAGTGCACTAGCTTCGCTCCTGGAAGAACGCCTAAGACCTAGGAATTAACCATGTACGTAGCCTCGGAGGACGCGTGTAATAAATGGCGGGGCAGGCTGTCAGGGCAGGCTGTCGGTCAGTGCAGATTGTCTGAGCAGGCTGTCGGTCAGTGCAGATTGTCTGGGCAGGCTGTCGGTCAGTGCAGATTGTCTGGGCAGGCTGTCGGTCAGTGCAGATTGTCTGTAGAGGCTGTCGGTCAGTGCAGATTGTCTGGGCAGGCTGTCGGTCAGTGCAGATTGTCTGGGCAGGCTGTCGGTCAGTGCAGATTGTCTGTAGAGGCTGTCGGTCAGTGCAGATTGTCTGTAGAGGCTGTCGGGCAGTGCAGATTGTCTGGGCAGGCTGTCGGTCAGTGCAGATTGTCTGGGCAGACCGTCGGTCAGTGCAGATTGTCTGGGCAGGCTGTCGGTCAGTGCAGATTGTCTGGGCAGGCTGTCGGTCAGTGTAGATTGTCTGTAGAGGCTGTCGGTCAGTGCAGATTGTCTGGGCAGGCTGTCGGTCAGTGCAGATTGTCTGGGCAGGCTGTCGGTCAGTGCAGATTGTCTGGGCAGGTTGTCGGTCAGTGCAGATTGTCTGGGCAGGCTGTCGGTCAGTGCAGATTGTCTGTAGAGGCTGTCGGTCAGTGCAGATTGTCTGGGCAGGCTGTCGGCCAGTGCAGATTGTCTGTACAGGCTGTCGGTCAGTGCAGATTGTCTGTACAGGCTGTCGGTCAGTGCAGGTTGTCTGTACAGGCTGTCGGTCAGTGCAGATTGTCTGTACAGGCTGTCGGTCAGTGCAGATTGTCTGTACAGGCTGTCGGTCAGTGCAGGTTGTCTGTACAGGCTGTCGGTCAGTGCAGATTGTCTGTACAGGCTGTCGGTCAGTGCAGGTTGTCTGTACAGGCTGTCGGTCAGTGCAGATTGTCTGGGCAGACTGTCGGTCAGTGCAGATTGTCTGTACAGGCTGTCGGTCAGTGCAGATTGTCTGTACAGGCTGTCGGTCAGTGCAGGTTGTCTGTACAGGCTGTCGGTCAGTGCAGATTGTCTGTAGAGGCTGTCGGTCAGTGCAGATTGTCTGGGCAAGCTGTCGGTCAGTGCAGATTGTCTGGGCAGACCGTCGGTCAGTGCAGATTGTCTGGGCAGGCTGTCGGTCAGTGCAGATTGTCTGGGCAGGCTGTCGGTCAGTGTAGATTGTCTGTAGAGGCTGTCGGTCAGTGCAGATTGTCTGGGCAGGCTGTCGGTCAGTGCAGATTGTCTGGGCAGGCTGTCGGTCAGTGCAGATTGTCTGGGCAGGTTGTCGGTCAGTGCAGATTGTCTGGGCAGGCTGTCGGTCAGTGCAGATTGTCTGTAGAGGCTGTCGGTCAGTGCAGATTGTCTGGGCAGGCTGTCGGCCAGTGCAGATTGTCTGTACAGGCTGTCGGTCAGTGCAGATTGTCTGTAGAGGCTGTCGGTCAGTGCAGGTTGTCTGTACAGGCTGTCGGTCAGTGCAGATTGTCTGTACAGGCTGTCGGTCAGTGCAGATTGTCTGTACAGGCTGTCGGTCAGTGCAGGTTGTCTGTACAGGCTGTCGGTCAGTGCAGATTGTCTGTACAGGCTGTCGGTCAGTGCAGGTTGTCTGTACAGGCTGTCGGTCAGTGCAGATTGTCTGGGCAGACTGTCGGTCAGTGCAGATTGTCTGTACAGGCTGTCGGTCAGTGCAGATTGTCTGTACAGGCTGTCGGTCAGTGCAGGTTGTCTGTACAGGCTGTCGGTCAGTGCAGATTGTCTGTACAGGCTGTCGGTCAGTGCAGATTGTCTGTACAGGCTGTCGGTCAGTGCAGGTTGTCTGTACAGGCTGTCGGTCAGTGCAGATTGTCTGGGCAGGCTGTCGGTCAGTGCAGATTGTCTGGGCAGGCTGTCGGTCAGTGCAGATTGTCTGGGCAGGCTGTCGGTCAGTGCAGATTGTCTGGGCAGGCTGTCGGTCAGTGCAGATTGTCTGTACAGGCTGTCGGTCAGTGCAGATTGTCTGTACAGGCTGTCGGTCAGTGCAGATTGTCTGTGCAGATTTTTTTTTTTTTTTCTTTTTTTTTGCCTTCCAGTTCTTTAGATCAACCACTCGATTCTAATGTGCCTAAAATAATGAAAAATATTCCTCCAAAATAAAAAAATTACAAATAAAACATTCCGCATTTGCCAAAAAATAACACAAGTTATATTTAAAAGCAAATCATTAACATTACTTTTCTCCAACTATTAAAAAATCACTTTTTTTTGGTACAGTAATAACCACTAAATAAACAAATAAATAAATAAATAAATATATATATATATATATATATATATATATATATATATATATATATATACATATATATATATATATATATACATATATATATATATATATACATATATATATATATATATATATATATATATATATATATATATATATATATATATATATATATATATATATATATATATATATATATATACATAAGAGAGCTGGGTCCATACCTATTTAATTAGTGTGTATGAGAGAGAGAGAGAGAGAGAGAGAGAGAGAGAGACAAATTTTTCTAGCTTTTCTCATCCCGACATCGGAATTCTTTTCTTTAAACTGTCATAAAAAACAAAGTTTCGTAACAGTGGTGATCTAGAGACATTAGTAACTGTCGGTCAGAAAATTACCGTTGACAGTGCTGGAAAAAAATGATCAGTGCCGGTCAAAAAATTTTATAGTTCAATAAACATTAATAACAGTGCTAGCCAAAAAAGCACTGGTAACAGTGCTGATCGTGAAATCCTTGTTAACAGTGCTAGTCGTGAAAGCATTAACAGTGCTGGTCATCAAAGCGCTGATAACAGTGCCGGTCATAAAAGGACTGGTAACAGTGCTGGTCATTAAAGCAGTAGTAACAATGATGATCATGAAAGCACTGGCAACAGTGCTGGTCATTAAAGCAGTGGTAACAGTGCTGGTCATTAAAGCAGTAGTAACAATGATGATCATGAAAGCAGTGGTAACAGTGCTGGTCATGAAAGCACTGGCAACAGTGTTGGTCATGAAAGCACTGGTAACAGTGTTGGTCATTAAAGCACTGATAACAGTGCTGGACATGAAAGCACTGGTAACAGTGTTGGTCATTAAAGCACTGATAACAGTGCTGGTCATGAAAGCACTGGTAACAGTGCTGGACATGAAAGCACTGGTAACAGTGCTGGTCATGAAAGCACTGCTAACAGTGCTGGTCATGAAATCACTGGTAACAGTGCTGGTCATGAAAGCACTGGTAACAGTGCTGGTCATGAAAGCACTGATAACAGTGCTGGACATGAAATCACTGGTAACAGTGCTGGTCATGAAAGCACTGGCAACAGTGGTGGTCATAAAAACACTGGTAACAGTGCTGGTCATGAAAGCACTGATAACAGTGCTGGTCATGAAAGCACTGGCAACAGTGGTGGTCATAAAAACACTGGTAACAGTGCTGGTCATGAAAGCAGTGGTAACAGTGCTGGTCACGAAAGCACTGGTAACAGTGTTGGTCATGAAAGCACTGGTAACAGTGCTGGACATGAAAGCACTGGTAACAGTGCTGGTCATGAAATCACTGGTAACAGTGCTGGTCATGAAAGCACTGGTAACAGTGCTGGTCATGAAAGCACTGATAACAGTGCTGGTCATGAAAGCACTGGCAACAGTGGTGGTCATAAAAACACTGGTAACAGTGCTGGTCATGAAAGCACTGATAACAGTGCTGGTCATGAAAGCACTGGCAACAGTGGTGGTCATAAAAACACTGGTAACAGTGCTGGTCATGAAAGCACTGGTAACAGTGCTGGTCATGAAATCAATGGTAACACTGCTGATCATGAAAGCACTGCTAACAGTGGTGGTCATAAAAACACTGGTAACAGTGGTCATAAAAACACTGTTAACAGTGCTGGTCAAAACAGTACTGGTAGCCTAACCTTCAATGTTTACTTCCTTCCTTTAATATATTCAGCTCATTAATCTTGTTTAACAGGACTGGGAAGGAAAAAAATCGTGTTTACCCGGTAGTTTTTTATTTTTTTTTTTTACCGTCTTCCCAGTTTGTTCATTTAACAGGATTTGTTTTCATGACTTTATTTTAACCTCTGGTTAGCTTGTTAATTTAACATAACCTGCTCTTTTTACAGCCCCGTTACACGTTAGCGCGTTGAATTAACATGACACGCCATATATATATATATATATATATATATATATATATATATATATATATATATATATATATATATATATATATATATATATATATATATATATATATATATATATATATATATATATATATATATATATATATATGTCGTGCCGAATATGTAAAACTGGTCAATTAGCAAAAACTCATTTAAAATTAAGTCCTTTCTAAAATTTTCTCTTATACGTTTAAAGATATATTTTTTTTTTATTAATGTTAATGTAAAAAATTTTAATTTTGCTCCAATAGAATCTTAGAAAACTTACCTAACCTTATAAGAAGAACAATTTATTTTAGCCTAGCCCAACTAAATATATTTTAGATTTGTTTACAATAATTTAATACTAAACAAACACAGGGAAATATATTTTTTTCGATAGGTTCAGAATGATTTTGGCGAAATTATTGCATACACAAATTTTCGCTTGTCTTATATGGCAAGATGAGCGTTGCTATTTAAGCCAAGATCGCAAGTTCTGCCTATTCGGCACGACATATATATATATATATATATATATATATATATATATATATATATATATATATATATATATATATATATATATATATATATATATATATATATAAAGAGAGAGAGACTAATACTATAAGGCTGATGAGACACCATTTTCCCCTCTAATTGTCTTAATTTAATGCTTTTCCACCTCACAAATACATCATGGGATCCAAGGGAAAATTGCCATGAATAATTTACGATGCCCATTTCACACAAGGTATCAGTCTATTTTAGGTGTGTGTTCTCATCGGTTTGTACTTGCCTATTTGTGGTTGCACGGGTTGAATAGTGGCTTCTGGCTCCTGGTCACTATATGGCTAAAGAAGTATTTCCTAACATCTCCAAGACTCATTCGTGTTTTACTTCCATTTTTGCCTCTGGTGTACCTGAGCCCTGCCTGTCAGACTGTGTACTCACCTATTTGTGGTTGCAGGGGTCGAGTCTTAGCTCCTGGCCCCGCCTCTTCACCGGTTGCTACTGGGCCCTCTCTCTCCCCGCTCCATGAGCTTTATCAAACCTCGTCTTAAAACTGTGTATGGTTCCTGCCTCCACTACGTCATTTTCTAGGCTATTCCACTGCCTTACAACTCTATGACTGAAGAAATACTTCCTAATATCTCTCTGACTCATTTGTGTCTTCAACTTCCAATTGTGGCCTCTTGTTTCTGTGCCCCCTCCCTGGAACATCCTGTCTTTGTCCACCTTGTCTATTCCACGCAGTATTTTATATGTCGTTATCATGTCTCCCCTGACCCTCCTGTCCTCCAGTGTCGTCAGGCCGATTTCCCTTAATCTTTCTTCATAGGACATTCCCCTTAGCTCTGGAACTAACCTTGTCGCAAACCTTTGTACTTTCTCTAGTTTCTTGACGTGCTTTATCAAGTGCGGGTTCCAAACAGGTGCTGCATACTCCAGTATGGGCCTGACATACACGGTGTACAGTGTCTTGAACGATTCCTTACTAAGGTATCGGAATGCTGTTCTCAGGTTTGCCAGGCGCCCATATGCTGCAGCAGTTATCTGGTTTGATGTGTGCTTCCGGAGACATGCTCGGTGTTATACTCACCCCAGGATCTTTCTCCTTGAGTGAGGTTTGCAGTCTTTGGCTACCTAGCCTATACTCGGTCTGTGGTCTTCTGTGCCCTTCCCCTATCTTCATGACTTTGCATTTGGCAGGATTAAATTCGAGAAGCCATTTGCTGGACCAGGTGTCCAGTCTGTCCAGGTCTCTGAAGTCCTGCCTGGTCCTCATCAGATTTAATTTGTGTGTGTGTGTGTGTACTCACCTATTTGTACTCACCTATTTGTGGTTGCAGGGGTCAAGTCCTAGCTCCTGGCCCCGCCTCTTCACCGGTTGCTACTAGGCCCTCTCTCTCCCCGCTCCATGAGCTTTATCAAACCTCGTCTTAAAACTGTGTATGGTTCCTGCCTCCACTACGTCATTTTCTAGGCTATTCCACTGCCTTACAACTCTATGACTGAAGAAATACTTCCTACTATCTCTCTGACTCATTTGTGTCTTCAACTTCCAATTGTGGCCTCTTGTTTCTGTGTCCCCTCCCTGGAACATCCTGTCTTTGTCCACCTTGTCTATTCCACGCAGTATTTTATATGTCGTTATCATGTCTCCCCTGACCCTCCTGTCCTCCAGTGAGGTCAGGCCGATTTCCCTTAATCTTTCTTCATAGGACATTCCCCTTAGCTCTGGAACTAACCTTGTCGCAAACCTTTGTACTTTCTCTAGTTTCCTGACGTGCTTTATCAAGTGCGGGTTCCAAACAGGTGCTGCATACTCCAGTATGGGCCTGACATACACGGTGTACAGTGTCTTGAATGATTCCTTACTAAGGTATTGGAATGCTGTTCTCAGGTTTGCCAGGCGCCCATATGCTGCAGCAGTTATCTGATTGATGTGTGCTTCCGGAGACATGCTCGGTGTTATACTCACCCCAAGATCTTTCTCCTTGAGTGAGGTTTGCAGTCTTTGGCCACCTAGCCTATACTCTGTCTGTGGTCTTCTGTGCCCCTCCCCCATCTTCATGACTTTGCATTTGGCAGGATTAAATTCGAGAAGCCATTTGCTGGACCAGGTGTCCAGTCTGTCCAGGTCTCTTTGAAGTCCTGCCTGGTCCTCATCAGATTTAATTCTCCTCATTAACTTCACATCATCTGCAAACAGGGACACTTCTGAGTCTAACCCTTCCGTCATGTCGTTCACATATACCAAAAATAGCACTGGTCCTAGGACCGACCCCTGTGGGACCCCGCTCGTCACAGGTGCCCACTGTGATACATCATTACGTACCATGACTCGTTGTTGCCTCCCTGTCAGGTATTCTCTGATCCATTGCAGTGCCCTTCCTGTTATATGCGCCTGATGCTCTAGCTTCTGCATTAATCTCTTGTGAGGAACTGTGTCAAAGGCCTTCTTGCAGTCCAAGAAGATGCAATCAACCCACCCCTCTCTCTCTTGTCTTACTTCTGTTATTTTATCATAAAACTCCAGAAGGTTTGTGACACAGGATTTGCCTTCCGTGAATCCGTGCTGGTTGTGTGTGTGTGTGTGTGTGTGTGTGTGTGTACTCACCTATATGTGGTTGCAAGGGTCGATTCATAGCTCCTAGCCCCGCCTCTTCACTGGTCGATACTAATTCACTCTCTCCCTGCTCCATGATATTTATCATACCTCTTCTTAAAGCTATTTATGTAACTTGCTTCCACTACTTCACTCTCCAGATTATTCCAGTTCCTGACAACTCTAAGACTAAAGAAATACTTCCTAACATCCCTATGACTCATCTGGGTTTTCAGTTTTCAATTGTGTCCCCGTGTTTCTGTATCCCATCTCTGAAACATTCGATCCTTGTCCACGTTGTCAATGCCTCTTAGTATTTTATACGTTGTTATCATGTCCCCTCTATCCCTCCTATCCTCTAGTGTCATCTGGTTGAGTTCCCTTAACCTCTCCTCATAAGACATACCCCTCAGTTCCGGGACTAATCGTGTCGCAAATTTTTGCACTTTCTCCAATTTCTTGACGTGTTTGACTAAGTGAGGGTTCCATACTGGCGCTGCATATTCCAGTATAGGCCTTATGTACACTGTGTACAATGTCGTGAGTGACTCCTTACTCAGATGTCTAAACGCCAATCTCAGGTTTGCCAATCTCCCATATGGTGCAGCAGTTATTTGATTGATGTGTGCCTCAGGGGACATGTTCGTTATAATGCTTACCCCAAGATCCTTTTCTTTAACTGACGTTTGCAGCTGTTGGTTTTCTAACCTGTACTCCGTCTGCGGTCTTCTGTGTCCTTCCCCAATCTTCATGACCTTACACTTACTGGGGTTAAACTCCAGGAGCCATTTGTCGGACCATACTTGTAGTTTGTGTGTTTGTGCGTTTTTTTTTTTTTTTTTTTTTTTTTTTTTGTGTGTACACGTATACGTACAATTTTCTCGTTTCACCACAAAACACGCACTCGGCAAAATTTTCCCGTCTTGGATAAAACGTGACATAGCCTCCAGTTGCTGCGGTAAATGTTTGGCAAAACACACACACACACACACACACACACACACACACACACACACACACACACATTGTTTGGCTGGAGACGAGGAGCGGCATTCATAACACGAAGTTATTTCTAGTCAGATTAAAGCATCTGTGCAACACAGCCTGTGTTGATTTCTTAAAGCGAAATCTTAGTGTACGTATATATATGCTTCATAACGCCATTAACCTGAATTACAAACACGATATTTTATTGTCAGAAACGAATAATTATACAACACACAGAAAACGAGAAAATAAGGACAAATAAAATATATATTTTTGACTAAACATTGGTGACAAACAAGAGAATGCAGTTTTCCGTTGCACAAGAAGTAATGTGGAATAAGACTGCATAAGCTTCAGAACATGTGGAGTGCAACAATCTCTACGAAGGCACAAACCAATGCGCAAAGGAGAAAATAGAACAGAAGAGGATTTTATATTTCGACCTATCGCTACAGCCTATTATATTTTCAACTGCAAGGTCATTTATATCAAAGACTTGTGTGTATCACTCTTTTGTATTTAGAATGAAGTGACTCGTGGCTTAGCGGGTAGCGCTCTGGGCTCATAATTGAGAGACCAGGATTCGATCCAGGCACAAGTGGAAACGTTGGGCATGTCTCTTCACACTAGTTGTCCTGCGTATGTTGTATTCCAGGGAGGATATTAGTTCAAGTGAAGTACTTGTAAGCTCTAAAGTAAGCCGAGGTTGGATAGCAGCTCTAGGCCTGTAACATTGTGCAAAAAAATGATGGCAACGTTTGAAAATAATTTTAATTAATTTGTGCAACAGAAGCAACGTCAGAGATGTTATTCAACACTGTATCCATAACTAAATTATTACATCCCAACCCACCCCTGACACACACCCTCGACTATGTGATCTTGAGTTTTTAACTGGGTGGACCGGTAAGCTAATAGAAGGTCTCGGTCACATGACCAAAAGGTTCACTAAAGGAAAAGAGGTGGAAAATAAATCATATGACCCTGTGTCAGCTGTTTTCTTGACCCTGGGGTAGCCGATGCCTTTTAAGCCCAATTAACCAACTTTCTCACTGAGAAATGAAATTCCACCACGTCTTTTGTCGCTTAACACAGAATGGCCTGAGCTCATTGAGCCCAAACATAGAACGTCCTGAGCATTGTGAGCCCTAACATATAATGTCCTGAGGAACGTGAGCCCTAACATAGAATGTCCTGAGCTTATGAGCCCAGACACAGAATGTCCTAATCACTTGTGAGGCCATTACCTCCATCTGATGTCAACACTACACAACTGGAACACCACATGACTGAAGAGCAAAGTTATGCGTTGGATGTTTGAGCAAGGAGAGGGATAGAGGCATTTCCTAGAAATGTTGAAGAGGACAAATCGCATCAGTGTTAGTAGGAAACTGAACTTGCTTCAAGTGCAGCTAAGTTGCGAAGTACTCGACCGTGTGTTGGTACACACGCGCGTATAACAAGGCACTGAAGAGCCGAACACTCATTATTTTACAAAAATTATTACTTTCTCTAGTCCTTCAGTAAGGAAAGAGGGGGCTGGGGTGTTGCCTTGACTCTCGGGAAAGGCTCTTGATCCAAGGAATTAGAGAGACCTGTGCCTCAGATCAAGTGTGATTGCACCCCCCCCATCCCCTCCTAGGCGCTGACATCCGTACTTAACACTCAAGTAGTGACAACTTTCGCCAGTGTGAATTCTTCCCATTACACAGTTTGGCTCCGCAAGACATCAATGGCTTTGATTCTTAATGTGGCTTGTCGTCATTATTCACCCTAAAACCGCGTGAGGTGCATAATGCTACTATCCGTTGACACATATACACCTCCGGTTTGGCTTTCCCAACCAGCCTCCAGCCTGGCTTGGCTTAAATGGCTTCCGTACCCCGTGACGCCTCTCCATAAATACCTAGCCTAGCCTCTCCTCCAGTGACGTATTTCCAAGCAAATATCCCTCGTCTCCAGCTGAACGTGACCTGCTATTCAATCGCTTCCTATAACGGTATATGATCGCTCGTCATTATTCTGAGGGATATCAGACATACTCCATTACTAAATGCAGTGAGGGTGGTATTCAATTTTCCTATAATGTGAATTATTGTTTCTCTCGCTCACGATTCTTATTTTGTTTATTTCAATACGTCAATAACCCGTACACGGGAGAATAAAACCCATGACGAGGTTTCGGTCTCACTTGGACCATTAATCACACCAGTTAATGATAGACAAACATGTGTAATACTCGGGAATCTTTACTGTGGAAACGTTTCGCGAATAAGTTGCTTCCTCAGTCCTGTGCAGAGATAAATGATGGAAGATGAGAAGGAGTTCGAGGTTATCAGTCCCTAAACTTTGTTGGCGAAACGTTTCCACAATGAAGATTCCCAAGTATTGCACATGTATCTCAATCATCAGCACGTCGGTTCTTTGAACCATTTACCTACAACACTAGTTAATGGTCCAAGTCGGATCGAAACGTCGTCATAAATTTAAGTCTCGCATGTGCGGTTTATTTGCGTTTTGTTCCAGTCGTGGTATTGTTTTTTATTGTTTATTTCAACTGAGACTATCCATTTTTTTGCAGCCAGAACTACGCAGGGCACATTTTTAAGTAAAAATAAGTAAAAACAGTAATTCCTTTATTGTATTTCTCTTGAGAATATCTGAATTTCAAGTTGTTCAAAATAATAAACTTGCATACTAATGGTACCTTTTGTAAGAAGAATGGTCACTGTTCAAAGCAGGTGTGTCTCTGAGAGTGTGTTCGTGTGCTTGTGTGTGTGTGTGTGTGTGTGTGTGTGTGTGTGTGTGTGTGTGTGTGTGTGTGTGTGTGTGTGTGTGTGTGTGTGTGTGTGTGTGTGTGTGTGTGTGTGTCTTTGTTTGTTTGAGGCAGCGAAATTTGAAAACCAAAATACAGTCAGTGTTCTTGTATACATATCGCCTGATGCAAATCTGCAGCAGTTAAAACTCAGTTAGTGAAAGTGGAACTTCACCACCAAAGTCATTACTCAGTGTGTACATCACCTTAATGCACCTACAATAGAAGAAATTAATAATACTGATAACAAGAGAGTAACGGTAAATAGTTGAGACAAATACTCACATAGAAACGAACTATCTGGATGACAAATTTGCCTGAACCCACCAACGGAATCGAACAGCTTGGAAAATACCTTTGGTATATTTACAAATAGAGTTGAACTGGGACAGTATATAACGCCAATGAACAATTCAAACCCAGACCAGTGCCCAATGGAGGTCTAGACTAACAGATATCACACACGTGTAACCCAGTAAAATTCTCAGTGAAGGAATTTTCAGCATTTCAGTTTTAACGACGAAGTTTTCTGGCGTCAAGCGAGTCGAAACTTTATGAAAAAATAATGGGAAGAAAAATGAGAAATGTGCATCAAAACACCTGCCTGGAAAAAATGAGCATCATGATACTCAATTCATGACGTTTCCTGTATAAGACGAGACATTCACAGTACTCAAATTTAACAATTTTTCAAGGATAAACAAAAAAATCATACAAGCTGGTTAGGAGAACAGAAAACGCAGAGATACATTCAAAGTATCATACAATGCCTAGCAGAAACAGGAAAGAAAAAGGCCATCAGCCAAATTTAAAATAACCCAAAATGCTTGTTTTTCCTCCTTTACAAAATCTACACCACAGGTAACCACAAGTACTGGGCTCCAGGTAACCACAAGTACTGGGCTCCAGGTAACCACAAGTACTGGGCTCCAGGTAACCACAAGTACTGGGCTCCAGGGACAGGAAAGACAGAATTTCCACTGATGTCAAGGAAATGAGTGAAACGAGGACTCTGTAAGACTTATCAGACGAGACACAGTACAACAACCAAGTATATATATATATAAAAAGCCAAGTTGCAGAACAAGTTTTTATTTTGACATCTCGCTCTATGTAGAGCTTTAATTATAACGATGAGTTGATGAGACTGTACAGTCTGCACTAAGCGGAATATTGTCATGATAAAAGAGAGAGAATTAGCAGCAGTTATACACTCACAATAAAAATTATCAACGGAATTGTTTTTTTTTATGAATGTTGCACCACACATCGCTGACATTACTGACGTAACTTCAGCTGACGCAACCATTGACAGCATGCCAATATACCAACCCACGGCCTGACTCTTCCAACTCCCCAGTCAATTACTAAAGAAAAATAACGCAAGGTAGAAATTCTAAGAGAGGTTTTTCAAAAGCAAAGACGTAGACAAACCATTGCTTATAACATTGCAAATAACCCGTACATAGGCGAGAGAAGGTTATGACGACATTCGGTGCGACTTGGGCCATTTACAAGTTACACTAACACAAGAGAGGGAGCCAGTATATATAGACGTGTGTTAGTGTGGCTTGTAAATGGTCCAAGTTGGGTCGAAACGTCATGACCTTCTATTTTATATGTGCGGATTATTTGTGTATTGATCCAGGCACTGTATTGTGCCTTTTTCTTCATTGCTTACTAACTATAATCACTTCGTAAATGGCTTAAAAAAAAAAAGCTGACACAGTCATAATCGCTCTTCCCCGTCTCCTCCACCTCACCATTTATCCCCAGTCCCATCCACCATGTACCCATTCCCCTTTGTTCTCCCTCTCCATCCTTTCTACATCGACGTTCCATAATTGGATAAGATAAAGATAATTGATACTGAATTGAAGATACTGACAGTTAATTCTTGTTTAAAAGGCACATAGTAGTAAATATTTAATCAAGATTAAATAGCAGCAAATATTTGACCAAAAATGTCTGGTGGATGATTCTTGATCACAGCTACCTGGTGGATGATTCTTGATCAAAGCTACCTGGTGGATGATTCTTGATCAAACCTACCTGGTGGATGATTCTTGATCAAAGCTACCTGGTGGATGATTCTTGATCAAAGCTACCTGGTGGATGATTCTTGATCACAGCTACCTGGTGGATGATTCTTGATCACAGCTACCTGGTGGATGATTCTTGATCAATGCTACCTGGTGGATGATTCTTGATCACAGCTACCTGGTGGATGATTCTTGATCACAGCTACCTGGTGGATGATTCTTGATCACAGCTACCTGGTGGATGATTCTTGATCAATGCTACCTGGTGGATGATTCTTGATCAAAGCTACCTGGTGGATGATTCTTGATCAAAGCTACCTGGTGGATGATTCTTGATCAAAGCTACCTGGTGGTTGATTCTTGATCAAACCTACCTGGTGGATGATTCTTGATCAAACCTACCTGATGGATGATTCTTGATCAAAGCTACCTGGTGGATGATTCTTGATCAAAGCTACCTGGTGGTTGATTCTTGATCAAACCTACCTGGTGGATGATTCTTGATCAAACCTACCTGATGGATGATTCTTGATCAAACCTACCTGGTGGATGATTCTTGATCAAACCTACCTGGTGGATGATTCTTGATCAAAGCTACCTGGTGGTTGATTCTTGATCAAACCTACCTGGTGGATGATTCTTGATCAAACCTACCTGATGGATGATTCTTGATCAAAGCTACCTGGTGGATGATTCTTGATCAAAGCTACCTGGTGGTTGATTCTTGATCAAAGCTACCTGGTGGATGATTCTTGATCAAAGCTACCTGGTGGATGATTCTTGATCAAAGCTACCTGGTGGTTGATTCTTGATCAAACCTACCTGGTGGATGATTCTTGATCAAACCTACCTGATGGATGATTCTTGATCAAACCTACCTGGTGGATGATTCTTGATCAATGCTACCTGGTGGATGATTCTTGATCAAAGCTACCTGGTGGATGATTCTTGATCAAAGCTACCTGGTGGATGATTCTTGATCAAAGCTACCTGGTGGATGATTCTTGATCAAACCTACCTGGTGGATGATTCTTGATCAAAGCTACCTGGTGGATGATTCTTGATCAAAGCTACCTGGTGGATGATTCTTGATCAAACCTACCTGGTGGATGATTCTTGATCAATGCTACCTGGTGGATGATTCTTGATCAAACCTACCTGATGGATGATTCTTGATCAAAGCTACCTGGTGGATGATTCTTGATCAAACCTACCTGATGGATGATTCTTGATCAAAGCTACCTGGTGGATGATTCTTGATCAAAGCTACCTGGTGGATGATTCTTGATCAAAGCTAAATGGTGGATGATTCTTGATCAAAGCTACCTGGTGGATGATTCTTGATCAAAGCTACTTGGTGGATGATTCTTGATCAAACCTACCTGGTGGATTATTCTTGATCACAGCTACCTGGTGGATGATTCTTGATCAAAGCTACCTGGTGGATGATTCTTGATCAAAGCTACTTGGTGGATGATTCTTGATCAAACCTACCTGGTGGATGATTCTTGATCACAGCTACCTGGTGGATGATTCTTGATCAAAGCTACCTGGTGGATGATTCTTGATCAAAGCTACTTGGTGGATGATTCTTGATCAAAGCTGATGGTTGGTGTCTGGTCGAACTGTATTAGTTGGCTAGCAGTACATATGATGGAAAATAACTAAGTAATTATACAAGGTGATTTATTTTTCTGAGTTGGTGTATGACGTGGCAGAAAAATTAATTGTTGATATGTGATTAACTCTGTCGTAAGTATTGCTTAGGAAGTGAACTTTAACGTCAACTGTTTAATGCATTTGTTTTGGAATAATTCATAAACACAAGCACACACACACATCAGCTAGAGACTGAAGGAAGGGACGCTGCAATGGAGGCAACTAAACCGTCTCAGGGAATGCAGCGGGAGAAGGAAATGGAGAGGTCAGTTTTTGTTGACGGGCTCCAGGAAGTTGAAGGGTAAACTTGTGAAGCAAGAAGACAGGAGGAGAAAAAAGCGATTGAAAGTATCATGAAAGAAATAGGAGAGGACGACACGACCCAGCTGATAAATTCTGAGAATAGGATGGTGTGAAAGAGGAAAAAAAACCTGCCAGTCAATGTGATTTTCAAGTCAGAATCAGCTTGAACCAAGATCCTGTAGAAGAAAGCACAAGTAAGATAACTGCTGCCGTATATGGGCGCCTGGCAAACCTGAGAATAGCGGTCCGATACCTCAATAAGGAATCATTCGAGAGTCTGCAGACATTGTACGTGAGACCCATACTGGAGCATGCAGCACCAGTTTGGAACCCACACTTGATCAAGCACGTCAAGAAATTAGAGAAAGTGCAAAAGTTTGCGACAAGGTTAGTTCCAGAGCTAAGGGGAATGTCCTACGAAGAAAGGTTAAGGGAAATCGACTTGACGACACTGGAGGACAGGAGGGTTAGAGTTGTCAAGAAGTGGAATAGTCTGGCAAGTGACGTAGTGGAAGCAGAAACCGTACATTTAAGACAAGGTATGATAAAACTCATGGAGCAGGGAGAGGGGGGACCTAGTAGCGATCGGTGAAGAGGCTGGGCCAGGAGCTATGTATCGACCCCTGCACCCACAAACAGGTGAGTACAAATAGGTGAGTACACACACACACACACACACACACACATCGAACCACTCATCTATCTCTTTTCACAGCATCCCAATTCCTGCCTAACGATTCCTTCTCACCAAACTCTTCACTCGCTCCTATCCACCAATCTCGCCACTCTCTCTCTCTCTCTCTCTCTCCCTCTCTCTCTTTCCTTACCCACCAGCTTTTCCCAGTCATTCCTATCCGATCCTATCTCTCCCTCCCCGCCATCCTCACCGCACGTTCCCTCCCTATCCACCCTCCACCGGTCCTCTCTGACACGCTCCCTCAAAATTAATGTATATTGGCCAATTTAAAATGCAATCTCCACCCAGGGCCAAGCAATTCCAGGTGATTAGTTGCAAAACCAACGTTTCACACAGGCTAAAATGAACTCAGATTATTCATATAAAAGTTTCGCCCGGCAGGAGAACGTCTTAATGGGGTCACTACTGAGTTTATAAAATTCAAACTGGTTGTCAATTCCAGCTAGTCGTCAATTACAGCTAGTCGTCAGTTCCAGCTAGTAGTCAATTCCAGCTAGTCGTCAATTACAGCTAGTCGTCAGTTCCAGCTAGTAGTCAATTCCAGCTAGTCGTCAATTACAGCTAGTCGTCAGTTCCAGCTAGTAGTCAATTCCATCTAGTCGTCAATTACAGCTAGTCGTCAGTTCCAGCTGGTCATCAATTCCAGTTAGTAGTCAATTCCAGCTAGTCGTCAATTCCAGCTAGTCAATTCCAGCTAGTCGTCAATTCCAGCTAGTCGTCAATTCCAGCTGGTCGTCAATTCCAGTTAGTCGTCAATTCCAGCTAGTCAATTCCAGCTAGTCGTCAATTCCAGCTAGTCGTCAATTCCAGCTAGTCGTCAATTCCAGCTAGTCGTCAGTTCCAGCTGGTCGTCAATTCCAGCTAGTAGTCAATTCCAGCTAGTCGTCAATTCCAACTAGTCGTCAATTCCAGCTAGTCGTCAATTCCAGCTAGTCGTCAATTCCAGCTGGTCGTCAATTCCAGTTAGTCGTCAATTCCAGCTAGTCAATTCCAGCTAGTCGTCAATTCCAGCTAGTAGTCAATTCCAGCTAGTCGTCAATTCCAGCTAGTCGTCAATTCCAGCTAGTCGTCAGTTCCAGCTGGTCGTCAATTCCAGCTAGTCATCAATTCCAACTAGTCGTCAGTTCCAGCTAGTAGTCAATTCCAGCTAGTCGTCAATTCCAGCTGGTCGTCAATTCCAGCTGGTCGTCAATTCCAGCTGGTCGTCAGTTCCAGCTGGTCGTCAGTTCCAGCTGGTCGTCAATTAAAGCTAGTCGTCAATTCCAGCTGGTAAATTCCAGGTAGTCATCAGTTCCAGCTAGTCGTCAATTCCAGATAGTCGTCAATTCCAGCTAGTCGTCAGTTCCAGCTAGTCGTCAATTCCAGCTAGTCGTCAGTTCCAGCTAGTCGTCAATTCCAGCTAGTCGTCAACTCCAGCTGGTCGTCAATTCCAGCTAGTCGTCAATTATATAAACCTGATTTCAATCAGATGAATCTAAATCAGATTAATTTAAACCAAACTTCAGTTTAAACCAGCTCAATTTAAACCCTAGCCTTCAGTTAAAACCAGACGTCAGTTAAAACCAGACACCTTTTAAGCCAGTTTATTACAAGACGGCCTTCAATTTAATCCAGTCTGTCGTTCAAACCACTTCAATTTAAACCAGTTCACTGTGACTCAACCTTCAGTTTAATCTAGTCTCCAGTTCAAACCGATTCGATTTAAACCAGTTCATCGTCAACGAATTTTCAAATTAAACCAGCCAAGGTTACCAACATTAACCTGGATACACAAGCTAGTGGCTGAGATGCATTACCTCTGCCACCAGACTTGGAAAGGCTTCGTGCAAAGACTGACGACATTACGAACCTCGGGAGCTCTCTAATGTTTTTATACACATAAGTCGACCTCCCCGAGGCGGAGGGAGCACCAGGTCGAGCACCCGAGAACGAGAAAGTAGCAGGTCAGTTACCTATAAATGCCTGGCGGATCTTTGGAGGTTGAGGGAAAAAGAGATTGAATTACTCGAGAACAAATTAGTTCAAAAAATGACACAGAAAACTATAGGAATAAAATATTAACGCGAGGGAAAAAAATATGTAAATGATAAGTGATATATTTGTAATAAGCGATAAACCGGTGGGGTCAGTCAGTTCCAAATAATACGTAGAAGGGTAAATAGATGTTGACTATAGTTTAAGCACTCAAGGGTGAAAATTAGCACTCTCTAGTAGTAGTAATAGTGGTAGTAGTAGTAGTAATAGTAATAGTAGTAATAGTGGTAGTAGTAGTAGTAATAGTAATAGTAGTAATAGTGGTAGTAGTAGTAGTAATAGTAATAGTAGTAATAGTAGTAGTAGTAGTAGTAGTAATATTAGTAGTAGAAGTAGTATTAGTAATAACAGTAGTAGCAGTAATAGCAGTAGTAGTAATAACAGTAGTAGTAATAATAGTAATATTAGTAATAGTAATATTAGTAATAGTTGTAGTAGTAATAGTATAATAATAGTAGTAGTTGAAGTCGTAGTAATAGTCGTAACTGTGATACTTACAAAGTACTTTAAAGGTGTAGGTTACTCAACGCTCTTATCAATAAAGTATTCAAGAAGGAGAATCAACACTCAAGGGTGAGTATCAACACTCAAGGGTGAGTATCAACACTCAAGTGTGAGTATCAACATTCAAAGGTGAGTACCAACACTCATGGGTGAGTATCAACGCTCATGGGTGAGTATCAACACTTATGGGTGAGTATCAACACTCATGGGTGAGTATCAATATTCAAGGGTGAGTATAAACACTCATGGGTGAGTATCAATATTCAAGGGTGAGTATCAACACTCCTGGGTGAGTATCAACACTCATGGGTAAGTATCAACTCATGGGTGAGTATCAACACTCATGGGTGAGTATCAACGTTCAAGGGTGAGTATCAACACTCATGAGTGAATATCAACATTCAAGGGTAAGTATCAACATTCAAGGGTGAGCATCAACACTCATGGGTGAGTATCAACATTCAAGGGTGAGTATCAACACTCATGGGTGAGTATCAACATTTAAGGGTGAGTATCAACACTCATAGGTGAGTATCAACTCATGGGTGAGTATCAACACTCATTGGTGAGTAACAACATTCAAGGGTGAGTATCAACATTCAAGGGTGAGTATCAAAACTCATGGGTGAGTATCAACATTCAAGGGTGAGTATCAACATTCAAGGGTGAGTATCAACACTCATGGGCGAGTATCAACATTCAAGGGTGAGAATCAACACTCATGGGTGAGTATCAACATTCAAGGGTATAAAAACTCATAGGTGAGTATCAACATTCAAGGGTGAGTATCAAAACTCATGGGTGAGTATCAACATTCAAGGTTGAGTATCAACATTCAAGGGTGAGTATCAAAACTCAT
This sequence comes from Cherax quadricarinatus, assembly GCF_038502225.1. Taxonomy (NCBI): domain Eukaryota; kingdom Metazoa; phylum Arthropoda; class Malacostraca; order Decapoda; family Parastacidae; genus Cherax; species Cherax quadricarinatus. Next base: position 21,925,322 of record NC_091323.1, read on the forward strand.
GGGTATCAACATTCAAGGGTGAGTATCAACACTCATGGGTGAGTATCAACACTCATGGGTGAGTATCAACATGCAAGGGTGAGTATTAAAACTCATGGGTGAGTATCAACATCAAAGGGTGAGTATCAAAACTCATGGGTGAGTATCAACACTCATGGGTGAGTATCAACACTCATGGGTGAGTATCAACACTCATGGGTGAGTATCAAAACTCATGGGTGAGTATCAACATTCAAGGGCGAGTATCAACACCCAAGGGTGAGTATCAACATTCAAGGGTGAGTATCAACATTCAAGGGCGAGTATCAACACTCAAGGGTGAGTATCAACATTCAAGGGTGAGTATCAACACTCATGGGTGAGTATCAACATTCAAGGGTGAGTATCAACACTCATGGGTGAGTATCAACACTCATGGGTGAGTATCAACACTCATGGGTGAGTATCAACACTCATGGGTGAGTATCAACACTCATTGGTAAGTATCAACACTCATGGGTGAGTATCAACATTCAAGGGTGAGTATCAACATTCAAGGGCGAGTATCAACACTCAAGGATGAGTATCAACATTCAAGGGCGAGTATCAACACCCAAGGGTGAGTATCAACATTCAAGGGTGAGTATCAACATTCAAGGGCGAGTATCAACATTCAAGGGTGAGTATCAACATTCAAGGGTGAGTATCAAAACTCATGGGTGAGTATCAACATTCAAGGGTGAGTATCAACACTCATGGGTGAGTATCAACATTCAAGGGTGAGTATCAACATTCAAGGGTGAGTATCAAAACTCATGGGTGAGTATCAACATTCAAGGGTATCAAAACTCATGGGTGGGTGTCAACATTCAAGGGTGAGTATCAAAACTCATGGGTGAGTATCAACATTCAAGGTTGAGTATCAATATTCAAGGGTGAGTATCAAAACTCATGGGTGAGTATCAACATTCAAGGGCGAGCATCAACACTCATGGGTGAGTATCAACACTCATGGGTGAGTATCAACATTCAAGGGTGAGTATCAACACTCACGGGCGAGTATCAAAACTCATGGGTGAGTATCAACACTCATGGGTGAGTATCAAAACTCATGGGTGAGTATCAACATTCAAAGCCGAGTATCAACACTCAAGGGTAAGTATCAACATTCAAGGGCGAGTATCAACACTCAAGGGTGAGTATCAACATTCAAGGGTGAGTATCAACACTCAAGGGTGGGTATCAACATTCAAGGGTATCAACACTCATGGGTGAGTATCAACATTCAAGGGTGAGTATCAGCACTCAAGGGTGAGTATCAACATTCAAGGGTATCAACACTCATGGGTGAGTATCAACACTCAAGGGTGAGTATCAACACTCAAGGGTGAGTATCAACATTCAAGGGTGAGTATCAACATTCAAGGGTAAGTATCAACATTCAAGGGTGAGTATCAAAACTCATGGGTGAGTATCAACATTCAAGGGTGAGTATCAACATTCAAGGGTGAGTATCAACACTCATGGGCGAGTATCAACATTCAAGGGTGAGTATCAACACTCATGGGTGAGTATCAACATTCAAGGGTATAAAAACTCATAGGTGAGTATCAACATTCAAGGGTGAGTATCAAAACTCATGGGTGAGTATCAACATTCAAGGTTGAGTATCAACATTCAAGGGTGAGTATCAAAACTCATGGGTATCAACATTCAAGGGTGAGTATCAACACTCATGGGTGAGTATCAACACTCATGGGTGAGTATCAACATGCAAGGGTGAGTATTAAAACTCATGGGTGAGTATCAACATTCAAGGGTGAGTATCAAAACTCATGAATGAGTATCAACACTCATGGGTGAGAATCAACACTCATGGGTGAGTATCAACACTCATGGGTGAGTATCAAAACTCATGGGTGAGTATCAACATTCAAGGGCGAGTATCAACACCCAAGGGTGAGTATCAACATTCAAGGGTGAGTATCAACATTCAAGGGCGAGTATCAACACTCAAGGGTGAGTATCAACATTCAAGGGTGAGTATCAACACTCATGGGTGAGTATCAACATTCAAGGGTGAGTATCAACACTGATGGGTGAGTATCAACACTCATGGGTGAGTATTAACACTCATGTGTGAGTATCAACACTCATGGGTGAGTATCAACACTCATTGGTAAGTATCAACATTCAAGGGCGAGTATCAACACCCAAGGGTGAGTATCAACATTCAAGGGTGAGTATCAACATTCAAGGGTGAGTATCAAAACTCATGGGTGAGTATCAACATTCAAGGGTATCAAAACTCATGGGTGGGTGTCAACATTCAAAGGTGAGTATCAACATTCAAGGGTGAGTATCAAAACTCATGGGTGAGTATCAACATTCAAGGGTATCAAAACTCATGGGTGGGTGTCAACACCCAAGGGTGAGTATCAACATTCAAGGGTGAGTATCAACATTCAAGGGTGAGTATCAACATTCAAGGGTGAGTATCAACATTCAAGGGTGAGTATCAACATTCAAGGGTGAGTATCAACATTCAAGGGTGAGTATCAAAACTCATGGGTGAGTATCAACATTCAAGGGTATCAAAACTCATGGGTGGGTGTCAACATTCAAGGGTGAGTATCAAAACTCATGGGTGAGTATCAACATTCAAGGTTGAGTATCAATATTCAAGGGTGAGTATCAAAACTCATGGGTGAGTATCAACATTCAAGGGCGAGTATCAACACTCATGGGTGAGTATCAACACTCATGGGTGAGTATCAACATTCAAGGGTGAGTATCAACACTCATGGGCGAGTATCAACACTCATGGGTGAGTATCAACACTCATGGGTGAGTATCAAAACTCATGGGTGAGTATCAACACTCATGGGTGAGTATCAAAACTCATGGGTGAGTATCAACACTCATGGGTGAGTATCAAAACTCATGGGTGAGTATCAACATTCAAAGCCGAGTATCAACACTCAAGGGTAAGTATCAACATTCAAGGGCGAGTATCAACACTCAAGGGTGAGTATCAACATTCAAGGGTATCAACACTCATGGGTGAGTATCAACATTCAAGGGTGAGTATCAGCACTCAAGGGTGAGTATCAACATTCAAGGGTATCAACACTCATGGGTGAGTATCAACACTCAAGGGTGAGTATCAACATTCAAGGGTAAGTATCAACACTCAAGGGTAAGTATCAACATTCAAGGGTGTGTATCAACACTCGTGAGTGAATATCAACACTCAAGGGTGAGTATCAACACTCAAGGGTGAGTATCAACATTCAAGGGTGAGTATCAACACTCAAGGGTGAGTATCAACAGTCTAACATCTCTCTTGGATAACAATGAAACAGATTTTCAAGGTAAAGCACAGTCAAGGAAAAATACGAACAAGAAAGCACACAAACATGGAAGAATGTAAGCAGAGGAGAACACAGTCTGGTGAGAAAACGATCCTGGAATCAGACACCAGATAGACGTGCTGGCTGGCTCAGAGGAACAGCAGTGAAAATACGTAACTCAGGTGAGGCAAGTAGGAAGGTGGGTAGAATGGGAGGATTGGGTACTCTAGCGTATGCTCATGTGTGTGTGTGTGTGTGTGTGTGTGTGTGTGTGTGTGTGTGTGTGTGTGTACTCACCTAATTCACCTAATTGTGGTTGCAGGGGTCGAGACTCAGCTCCTGGCCCCGCCTCTTCACTGATCGCTACTGGATCCTCTCTCTCTCTGCTTCCTGAGCTTTGTCATACCTCTTCTTAAAACTATGTATGGTTCCTGCCTCCACTACTTCACTTGCTAGGCTATTCCACTTGCTGACAACTCTATGACTGAAGAAATACTTCCTAACGTCCCTGTGACTCGTCTGAGTCTTCAGCTTCCAGTTGTGACCCCTTGTCCCTGTGTCCCCTCTCTGGAACATCCTATCTCTGTCCACCTTGTCTATTCCCCGCAGTATCTTGTATGTCGTTATCATGTCTCCCCTGACCCTTCTGTCCTCCAGTGTCGTCAGTCCGATTTCCCTTAACCTTTCCTCGTACGACATTCCCTTGAGCTCTGGGACTAGCCTTGTTGCAAACCTTTGTACTTTCTTTAACTTCTTGACGTGCTTGACCAGGTGTGGGTTCCAGACCGGTGCTGCATACTCCAGTATGGCCCTGTGTGTGTGTGTGTGTGTGTGTGTGTGTGTGTCTGTCTGTCTGTGTGAGAAAGTTGTAGATAGCCAAGATTACACTTTAAAGAAGTGTCTGCTGATTTCTCAAGACATTTCATAAGCCTGTTTGAAACCCAGTGATGAGAGTTCCATCACTCAAATAAACCTTGTTCGAACAATGAATGTACGATTTTGAATTGTTAAACCAACCTCATTAAGTATTACGTAAGGTACATTACTACTACAACTACTACTATCCAGGAAGTGATCCACAGTCACTCAACACCCAGGTATCTATCACCCAGGTATCTATCACCCAGGTATCTATCACACAGGTATCTATCACCCAGGTATCTATCACAATGGTATCTATCACCCAGGTATCTATCACAATGGTATCTATCACCCAGGTATCTATCACCCAGGTATCTATCACCCAGGTATCTATCACAATGGTATCTATCACCCAGGTATATATCATCCAGGTATCTATCACCCAGGCATCTATCACCCAGGTATCTATCACCCAGGTATCTATCACACAGGTATCTATCACCCAGGTATCTATCACCCAGATATCTGTCACCCAGGCATCTATCACCCAGGTATCTATAACCCAGGTATCTATCACCCAGGTATCTATCTCCTAGGTATCTATCACCCAGGTATCTATCTCCTAGGTATCTATCACCCAGGTATCTATCATCCAGGTATTTATCACCCAGGTATCTATCACCCAGGTATCTATCACCCAGGTATCTATCATCCAGGTATCTATCACCCAGGTATCTATCACCCAGGTATCTGTCCCCAGGTATCTATCACCCACGTATCTATCACCCAGGTATCTATTATCCAGGTATCTAACACCCAGGTATCTATCACCCAGGTATCTATCACCCAGGTATCTATCATCCAGGTATCTATCACCCAGGTATCTATCACCCAGGTATCTGTCCCCCAGGTATCTATCACCCACGTATCTATCACACAGGTATCTATCACCCAGGCATCTATCACCCAGGTATCTATAACCCAGGTATCTATCACCCAGGTATCTATCTCCTAGGTATCTATCACCCAGGTATCTATCATCCAGGTATCTATCATCCAGGTATCTATCACCCAGCTATCTATCACCCAGGTATCTATCACCCAGGTATCTGTCCCCCAGGTATCTATCACCCACGTATCTATCACACAGGTATCTATCACCCACGTATCTATCACACAGGTATCTATCACCCAGGTATCTATCACCCAGGTATCTGTCCCCCAGGTATCTATCACCCAGGTATCTATCACCCAGGTATCTATCACCCAGGTATCTGTCCCCCAGGTATCTATCACCCACGTATCTATCACACAGGTATCTATCACCCACGTATCTATCACACAGGTATCTATCACCCACGTATCTATCACACAGGTATCTATCACCCACGTATCTATCACACAGGTATCTATCACCCAGGTATCTATTACCCAGGTATCTGTCCCCCAGGTATCTATCACCCAGGTATCTATCACCCAGGTATCTATCACCCAGGTATCTATCACCCACGTATCTATCACCCAGGTATCTATCACCCAGGTATCTATCACACAGGTATCTATCACCCACGTATCTATCACACAGGTATCTATCACCCAGGTATCTATCACCCAGGTATCTATCACCCACGTATCTATCACCCAGGTATCTATCACCCAGGTATCTATCACCCAGGTATCTATCACCCAGGTATCAATTTACTCTCGGGCAAACAGGGACATCAACTATACAAACATCTGACCTATTTGTTCCCAGTCTGGATTTTAATCCAGGACATATCATGATGTATTTAATTAAACTTCTAAATATATATGGTTAAAAAACCAACCTACACGGTGGATATAAAAATAAGAGTTTAATATATTTTCGCCTAATACTGAGTTAATCTTCAGTAGACAGACATATATAGCTATTTTTATCTTCAGTTTTGCTTTTTCTATATATATATTTTTAGTTTAACTATTGGTCTCATATTTCACATATAGTCTTCTAACTCTCAGATACGTTGGTTTCAACTTTCAAATATATTGATTTTAGCTTCCATATATGCGAGTTTAAACTTCAAGTGAAGAGGGTCATCAAGAGTGAAACGAAAGACCACAAACCCCCACCAAATTGTTTTCTCGGCGCTTATAGTTGGTATTTATATTCAATTAACAGGAAGACCAAAATCCTTTCCCCCAGTGGCACCACAAACCCTCCCTACCAAGTGCCACCAACAAATTGACTCTCGCCCGTTACTGGAGAGAGAGAAAATAAGTCCTCTCCTAAATTACTCCAGAGTTCAATTAATTAAGGTGGGAAGTGGAGTGTTCTCTCGCGTTCGTTTATTCGTTGTTTTTCGTTCTTCAGTTAGTTTTCGCTCGTGCGCGCGCACGCAGTCTCTCTTCTATATCCTTGAGTTTTGGAAATAAATGGTATAAAATACCGACACAATGGAAATATAAACACATATGCAGTATAATGTGATCCTTTATTGACTACGTTTCGCCCACACAGTGGGCTTTTTCAAGTCACAAACAGGTGACCTGTGGTGGAAGGGACGCGAGTATTTATAGTCAGGTTCAGAATTCTGAGGTCAGGTGGAGAATGCTGCATCTGATGATGTACCGAGTGGAGTTATAGAGTCTAAAATCTTGGGTAGCTTGTAAATGAGATTGGATAAGTTTGTGAGCAGACCTTCTACGGTGTTCTTATGTGGGATAGCGATGAAGAAGTTTCTTGGCAAGTGGTTCAGTTAAGTTATAGAAGCCACTATTCTGGTTGAAGTTGTCGGATATAGAAATAAGTGATGATTCCAGGATTCTTCGGTATTGAGTGTTGTCTTCTGTGGCGATGAGTCTTGAGTTTCTGTAGTTTATCAAGTGGTTGTGTGAATTACGGTGTTGTACACAGGCATTCCTTGTGTCGTCAGACCTGCTTGCGTATTGGTGTTCTGAAATACGTGTTTGGAGGTCCCTTGATGTTTCGCCCACGTATAACTTGTTGCAGTCATTACAAGGGATTATGAATACCCCTGCAGAGGGTTGAAGCTTGTCCTGTCTATCACTGGTAATGTCCTTGATGGTCGTGGTTGTGGAGGTAGATACTTGAAATGAGGTATTGGAAAAGATGTTGGAAACGTGTTTGGAAATGGAGTTGGTGGGGAGGACTATGTATCTCTTCTCGGCAGTGTCTTCTCTGGGTGTGTTGAAGATGTTTAATGCCCGTCGTCTGCAGTCTCTGATGAAGTGACGAGGATAGTGGAGTTTAGAAAATACTTGTTCAATTATCGTGCATTCTTCTTCAAGAAACTCATTGCTGCAGATTCTGAGTGCACGCAGGAAGAAGCCTATAATTACACCACGTTTGGTTTTGGTGTCGTGGTGAGAGTAAAAGTGGAGAAGGTCGTTTTGGTTGGTGGGTTTTCGATAGACTTTAAAATGAAGTTCGTGGTCAGCTTTGCATAGCAGAACATCAAGGAAAGGAAGAGTGTTGTCGACTTCTTCTTCAAGTGTGAACTGGATTGAAGGCTCGACCTGGTTGAGCTTGTCTTGGAGAGCTTGAACGTTGAAGCGTTTAGGAGTTATGAGGAGAATGTCGTCAACATAACGGAGCCAGGTGACAGACGAAGGAATAATGGTGGAGAAACGGTCGGCTTCTAGATGTTCCATGTATAGGTTCGCCAGGACCGCACTTAGTGGCGAACCCATGGGTAGTCCAAAAGTCTGCTGAAAGAGGTGATTTTCGAAAGAGAAACACGTAAAGCCAACACATAGTTCAACAAGGTCGATGAAATCGCTGGCTGGAATGGGAAGATCAATTGAATCGTCAATTTTCCTGCGCAAGAGATCGATGGCTTGTGTAGTAGGTACTTTGGTGAATAGGGAAGTCACGTCAAGGCTGGAAAGTTTCTTGTTCCTGATGTTGATGTTGCGAATGCGATTGAGAAGATCACCCGAGTGTTTGAGATGTGCTGGACTGATAGTGCCCAAGAGTTTAGAGAGGTGTTTTGCGAGAATTCCTGAGAGCTGGTGGGGAGCACTGCCTATTCCCGAGGATATGGGCCTCAGTGGGATACCAGGCTTGTGAGTTTTTGGCAGGCCGTACATTCTGGCAGGTCTGGGGTTGCTGGGCATGGTGTGCAGAAGTTTCTTCCCTTGTTCTGAGCCCCTCAGAATGCGGCGAGTCCTTTGAAGAAAAGTTTTAGTAAGGCTGTCCACTTGGTTAGTTGTGAGAGGTTTGTAGGTATCTGGGTCATTAAGTAGATTGAGCATTTTGTTCCTGTAATCGTCAGTGTTCATGATAACAACACCACCTCCTTTATCGGCGGTGGTGACCCTGATGGTCGTGTCTTCTGCTAAACCTTTGAGTGCATTGATGTAACGTCGAGGTATGACTGGGGAGCTGCGTGTTGAGATGGCTGCTGAGATGATGCCTTGAAGATAGCCTTTTTGGAAGTCGGAGTCATTGTGTCTGTAGTTTTTGGCGATGAAACTGAGGTCTTGTTTTGGTTTCGTAATTCCTGTTGCGAATTTGAGGCCTAAGCTGAGGGCTTCAGTTTCTGTGGTTGACAGTGGACGAGATGAAAGATTTTGAATAATTTCAGGTCTTCCTAAACTTTTCCAATTACTATTATCGCAGAGTGTTTGTAGTTTCTACACACCATGCCCAGCAACCCCAGACCTGCCAGAAACTCACAAGCCTGGTATCCCACTGAGGCCCATATCCTCGGGAATAGGCAGTGCTCCCCACCAGCTCTCAGGAATTCTCGCAAAACACCTCTCTAAACTCTTGGACACTATCAGTCCAGCACATCTCAAACACTCGGGTGGTCTTCTCAATCGCATTCGCAACATCAACATCAGGAACAAGAAACTTTCCAGCCTTGACGTGACTTCCCTATTCACCAAAGTACCTACTACACAAGCCATCGATCTCTTGCGCAGGAAAATTGACGATTCACTTGATCTTCCCATTCCAGCCAGCGATTTCATCGACCTTCTTGAACTATGTGTTGGCTTGACGTGTTTCTCTTTCGAAAATCACCTCTTTCAGCAGACTTTTGGACTACCCATGGGTTCGCCACTCAGTGCGGTCCTGGCGAACCTATACATGGAACATCTAGAGGCCGAACGTTTCTCCACCATTATTCCTTCGTCTGTCACCTGGCTCCGTTATGTTGACGACATTCTCCTCATAACTCCTAGACGCTTCAACGTTCAAGCTCTCCAAGACAAGCTCAACCAGGTCGAGCCTTCAATCCAGTTCACACTTGAAGAAGAAGTCGACAACACTCTTCCTTTCCTTGATGTTCTGCTATGCAAAGCTGACCACGAACTTCATTTTAAAGTCTATCGAAAACCCACCAACCAAAACGACCTTCTCCACTTTTACTCTCACCACGACACCAAAACCAAACGTGGTGTAATTATAGGCTTCTTCCTGCGTGCACTCAGAATCTGCAGCAATGAGTTTCTTGAAGAAGAATGCACGATAATTGAACAAGTATTTTCTAAACTCCACTATCCTCGTCACTTCATCAGAGACTGCAGACGACGGGCATTAAACATCTTCAACACACCCAGAGAAGATACTGCCGAGAAGAGATACATAGTCCTCCCCACCAACTCCATTTCCAAACACGTTTCCAACATCTTTTCCAATACCTCATTTCAAGTATCTACCTCCACAACCACGACCATCAAGGACATTACCAGTGATAGACAGGACAAGCTTCCACCCTCTGCAGGGGTATACATAATCCCTTGTAATGACTGCAACAAGTTATACGTGGGCGAAACATCAAGGGACCTCCGAACACGTATTTCAGAACACCAATACGCAAGCAGGTCTGACGACACAAGGAATGTCTGTGTACAACACCGTAATTCACACAACCACTTGATAAACTACAGAAACTCAAGACTCATCGCCACAGAAGACAACACTCAATACCGAAGAATCCTGGAATCATCACTTATTTCTATATCCGACAACTTCAACCAGAATAGTGGCTTCTATAACATAGCTGAACCACTTGCCAAGAAACTTCTTCATCGCTGTCCCACATAAGAACACCGTAGAAGGTCTGCTCACAAACTTATCCAATCTCATTTACAAGCTACCCAAGATTTTAGACTCTATAACCCCACTCGGTACATCATCAGATGCAGCATTCTCCACCTGACCTCAGAATTCTGAACCTGACTATAAATACTCGCGTCCCTTCCACCACAGGTAGATCTGTTTGTGACTTGAAAAAGCCCACTGTGTGGGCGAAACGTAGTCAATAAAGGATCACATTATACTGCATATATGTTTATATTTCCATCCTTGAGTTTTGTTACCTTCAAGTTCCATTTTTCTTTGAATGCCCCACTTCTCTGTTGTGATTGCCTATTACTCTTTCTCAGTATTTAGTAGGTTTTCAAGCGATACTCTTAAGACTCCCCTTACCTACAGCATCTTTCCCTCCTTCCATCTCCCCGTTCTCACAGAAGACTGAGACACCTCCATCCACAAATATGTGTACACACACACACACACACACACACACACACACACACACACACACACACACACACACACACACACACACACACACACACACACACACGCATATACTACAGGCCTAGTGTCTGATCGACATGTGCCTAGGACACCCGAAACTGTTGTATAGCCACATCAGGAGGAAGACAACAGTCAAAGACCAGGTGATCAGATTAAGGACAGAAGGTGGAGAACTCACAAGAAATGATCAGGAGGTATGTGAGGAGCTGAACAGGAGATTTAAGGAAGTTTTTACAGTAGAGACAGGAAGGGCTGTGGGAAGACAGCACAGAAGGGAACATCAAGAGGGAATATACCAACAAGTGTTGGATGACATACGAACAACTGAGGAGGAGGTGAAGAAGCTCTTAAGTGACCTTGACACCTCAAAGGCGATGGGACCGGACAACATCTCCCCATGGGTCCTTAGAGAAGGAGCAGAGATGCTGTGTGTGCCTCTAACCACAATCTTCAACACATCCCTTGAAACTGGGCAACTACCTGAGAAATGGAAGACAGCTAATGTAGTCCCCATATTTAAGAAAGGAAACAGAAACGAGGCACTAAACTACAGACCTGTGTCTCTGACATGTATTGTGTGCAAAGTCATGGAGAAGATTATCAGGAGGAGAGTGGTCGAACACCTGGAAAGGAACAAGATTATAAATGAAAACCAGCATGGGTTCATGGAAGGCAAATCTTGTATCACAAACCTCCTGGAGTTTTATGACAAGGTAACAGAAGTAAGACACGAGAGAGAGGGTTGGGTAGATTGCGTTTTCCTAGACTGCAGGAAGGCCTTTGACACAGTTCCCCACAAGAGATTAGTGCAGAAGCTGGAGGATCAGGCACACGTAAAAGGAAGGGCACTGCAATGGATAAGGGAATACCTGACAGGGAGGCAGCAACGAGTCATGGTACGTGAAGAGGTATCACAGTGGGCGCCTGTTACGAGCGGGGTCCCACAGGGGTCAGTTCTAGGACCAGTGCTATTTTTGATATATGTGAACGACATGATGGAAGGAATAGACTCTGAAGTGTCCCTGTTCGCAGATGACGTGAAGTTGATGAGAAGAATTAAATCGGACGAGGATGAGGCAGGACCGCAAAGAGACCTGGAGAGGCTGGACATGTGGTCCAGTAACTGGCTCCTCGAATTCAATCCAGCCAAATGCAAAGTCATGAAGATTGGGGAGGGGCAAAGAAGACCGCAGACAGAATATAGGCTAGGTGGACAAAGACTACTGACCTCACTCAGGGAGAAAGACCTTGGGGTGACCATAACACCGAGCACATCACCGGAGGCACACATCAACCAAATAACCGCTGCAGCATACGGGCGCCTGGCAAACCTGAGAATAGCGTTCCGATACCTTAATAAGGAATCGTTCAAGACACTGTACACTGTGTATGTTAGACCCATACTGGAGTATGCAGCACCAGTCTGGAACCCACACCTGGTCAAGCACGTCAAGAAGTTAGAGAAAGTACAAAGGTTTGCAACAAGGCTAGTCCCAGAGCTCAAGGGAATGTCGTACGAGGAAAGGTTAAGGGAAATCGGACTGACGACACTGGAGGACAGAAGGGTCAGGGGAGACATGATAACGACATACAAGATACTGCGGGGAATAGACAAGGTGGACAGAGATAGGATGTTCCAGAGAGGGGACACAGGGACAAGGGGTCACAACTGGAAGCTGAAGACTCAGACGAGTCACAGGGACGTTAGGAAGTATTTCTTCAGTCATAGAGTTGTCAGCAAGTGGAATAGCCTAGCAAGTGAAGTAGTGGAGGCAGGAACCATACATAGTTTTAAGAAGAGGTATGACAAAGCTCAGGAAGCAGAGAGAGAGGATCCAGTAGCGATCAGTGAAGAGGCGGGGCCAGGAGCTGAGTCTCGACCCCTGCAACCACAATTAGGTGAGTACACACACACACACACAAAATACTGAGAGGAACTGACAAGGTGGACAAAGATAGGATGTTTCAAGGATGTGACACAGCAACAAGGGGTCATAATTGGAAACTGAAGAGTGGTATGAGTCACAGGGATGTTAGGAAGTATTTCTTCAGTCATAGAGTTATCAGGAAGTGGAATAATCTGGAAAATAATGAAGTGGAGGCAGGATCCATACATAGCTTTAAGAAGAGATATGATAATGCTCATGGAGAAGGGAGAATGACCTACTAGCGACCAGTGAAGAGGCGGGTCCAGAAGCTATGAGTCGACCCCTGCAACTACAATTAAGTGAGTACAGGAGATACCATCACAATCACGGCGCACCTCCATCCTTCAGGTACTGACTGTACTCGGCGGTTCATCCCAGTGTCAACATCTCACAAACTCCCTGATGTATGTTCGAATATAAGCAAATACTGAAGAAAAACGTAACACTACTATTACGAAAACTTTCTCATGGGTACGAAAAGAAAGAAACGATGACAAATACATTACAGAAAAAAGACGCCGGTGGTAGAAGAGGATGTGGCAGAGAATGTGAGTCTGAAGAAAAATACCCTCACTGAATTATGGCAGCAAGGTTAAATTTATGTCAAGGGTTGAGAATATTAATATAAACTCAGGACATTTATTAGGGACGGGTGATGTGAGGGGACAGGCACCTGAGTGTGTACAGTGATTGAGGAACAGAGGGAACAATTTATGGTAATGTTGAGTGAAGGGAAGGGAAGGGAAGGCTTGTAAACATGTAGGAGAGACAGCAGTGACAAGCCTGAGAGCGAGAGAGAGAGGGAGAGAGAGTGCTCGTGCATGTCCTGGGAGGAGATGCATGGTGTAAGCTGAAGGTAGGTAGGTGCTGGAATGGGCTCGTATTTATACCGGGTGAAGACACATGGGTGGAGGCGATAGTAGCGGCAAGAGCAGCAGTGATGATGGTGGTGGTGGTGACAGTGATGGTGATGGTGGTGACAGTGATGGTGATGGTGGTGACAGTGATGGTGATGGTGACAGTGATGGTGATGGTGGTGGTGGTGACAGTGATGGTGATGGTGGTGACAGTGATGGTGATGGTGGTGGTGGTGACAGTGATGGTGGTGGTGAAGGTTTTTCCACGCCTCTTATTTGTTAAGTTACTTCTCCAAAGATAACTATCTCTGAATCAAATTATTTTAATTCTGTAAATCTAGGATATTTTTTCTTAGATTTTCAGATTTTATAAAGATAACTATCAAACATCTCTGTCCCATATCCTAAGATTACTGCAACCATTCTGCATTCATTTAACCCCCTATGACGACCTGTCAACCCATATCATTCCGATAGTCGCGATGGTTTTGGTAATTTATTCCTGATTACCAGTGACATTAAATCCTGTTGTGAATTATACTCATTGTAGTAATTAAAGTGCAAGAATATCTGTGTGGAGAACTTACCTCTTTCACGTCCTCTTCCTTCTCTTCAGTGTTCCTGGTGGAGTACACGCTCTTTTCACCCCTCATCATGTGACAATGAGCACAAGAACTGTGGAGGATTAAACGTCCATTCTTTACACTGAATAAGCCACGTGTTTAGTGTCCACATAGATACAATAATATAATCTTCCTATCTCTCTGATCCTTCCCGCCACATCTGTACCTCTTCCTTGATTTTAATTATCTTGTCTAGTTTTTATTCCTTTTTTCCATTTCGTATTATTTACTTCCCAACTGTTTATCACATTACCTCTATATCCTTGTTTCTAATCCTTCTAATGTTAGAGTTAATATGCTTTGGTTATTTCTCAGTCTTTCTTCCTGAGCTCACAATAGTCCAAGTCGAACCAAAGCGATTCAGTTTCTTACGTGCGCGTTATCTGTACATTCTCACACCTTTTTTCCTGCCCTTTCCTTCCCCACTCACGTTTCCACATAATAGTAATAATTTTTCTGTAGTAACATATGCTTAATTTTGAATGTTTTGGGATAAGAAAAAAACTGAAAGTTCAGCTAAAATACCCAGTGACACACCCTCAATGAACATTGCCCTTACACTCTATGTGTTTACTGGATTATTCCTTGCATGTGTTGGACCCACGTCAGGAGACACTCTCCTGTTTCCTGACGAATAAAACATCCTCTGGTACTGGTTGATATTTACATGCAAATATCCTTCAGCTTACAGCCCATTCACTGGTGCTTTATTTCTTTTCCTTTTTATGCGCCATCGCACACACCTCTCTTCATGGCCCTGTGACACATTCACTTTGTTTTCACTGGCACCTGATATTCAGTGCAGTGTGACTTGGCAGGTCTCTAGGTGAGTTACAACAGCACCTGTCAGCTGTTCCTCCATCCTGTCTTATCAGTACTTTCCATTGGTCAGGTCTGCATGACTTGTGTGGTGATACACTTCTGGATCTGCCATATTCTAAAATTATGTCTCGTTTTTCACCCTCTCTCACTTTTCCCGCGTGTGTGTGTGTACTCACCTAGTTGAGGTTGCAGGGGTCGAGTCCAAGCTCCTGGCCCCGTGTGTGTGTGTGTGTGTGTGTGTGTGTGTGTGTGTGTGTGTGTGTGTGTGTGTGTGTGTGTGTGTGTGTGTGTGTGTGTGTGAGTGAATCTTGGAGAGGGGAAAAGAGAGCGAAAGAAAGAGAATGTTGGAGAAAAGCATATAGCAGAGGACTCTGAATTCCACACCGAGGCTATCCACTGAAAGGGTTTATTGCTACATAGATTAAGGACTATCGTGTAGTATTTAGATAAGCGAGTAAAGGATAGAAAAGTAGAAGGCTTTCTCCCCGGCCATTTCCGTCAAGGAAATGGGAGGGGAAAACAGTACATACCATAATGGAGAAAATGGCATGTACCAACAGAAGAGATGGAACTGGATTAATGACTAAGGCTACAAGCAGCTCTGGTAAATTAGTACCGTTTGTAACTTACTTCTCCCTTGTTACTTCACAGCCACTCACAGAAAGCGGTGTATACCACTCTACTACTCCTGGTTATCAAGAGTTCTGCAGTGACTATCACTACAATTATTGACTTGGTTGCTTGGTTATCCTAGTCGCTGAAGAAACATCAGGAATCTTGTGATGGTTTAGTGAGTGGCTGAGTGAGGTAGCAAGTTCACTAGGTATCGTTCTGCTCATATCCTCCTTCACTGTACCTAGCTGGGCCACTATAACTTTTTATTACGTTTTCTGACATAAAACAATTTTAGTGTACCTAGCAATCGTGATTGGCAGGTTTATACTATGTACATGGGTCCTGAAGACTCTGGAAACTCCTCTCATTTGTCCACAGATGCTGAAAATTCCCTTCAAGAACACGAGTTTAGTCCTTAGTTGCAACGAGGATTGGTCAGGCCAGTCATCTGGTGCACGATGCAAGAATGATGGTGATGGAGGCTCAGTTAGGTGAGTTGTAATGGGTGTCAGTTAGGTGTCTGGTGATGGGATAATAGGTGTGTGTGTGTGTGTGTGTGTGTGTGTGTGTGTGTGTGTGTGTGTGTGTGTGTGTGTGTGTGTGTGTGTGTGTGTGTGTGTGTGTGTGTGTGTGTGTGTGTGTGTGTGTGTGTGTGTGTGTGTGTGTGTGTGTGTGTGTGTGTGTGTGTGTGTGTGTGTGTGTACTCACCTATTTGTACTCACCTATTTGTGGTTGCAGGGGTCGAGTCACAGCTCCTGGCCCCGCCTCTTCGCTGATTGCTACTAGGTCCTCTCTCTCCCTGCCCCACGAGCACTATCATACCTCGCCTTAAAATTATGTATGGTTCCCGCCTCCACTACGTCACTTTCTAGGCTATTCCACGGCCTGACTACTCTATGACTGAAGAAATACTTCCTAACATCCCTTTGATTCATCTGAGTCTTCAACTTCCAATTGTGACCTCTTGTGTCTGTGTCCCTTCTCTGGAACATCCCGTCTTTGTCCACCTTGTCTATTCCGTGCAGTATTTTATATGTCGTTATCATATCTCCCCTGACCCTCCTGTCCTCCAGTGTCGTTAGGCAGATTTCCCTCAACCTTTCTTCGTAGGACAATCCCCGTAGCTCTGGGACTAGTCTTGTTGCAAACCTTTGCACTTTCTCTAATTTTTTGACGTGCTTGACTAGGTGTGGATTCCAAACTGGTGCTGCATACTCCAGTATGGGCCTGACGTAAATGGTATACAGAGTCTTAAACGAATCCTTACTGAGGTATCGGAACGCTATCCGTAGGTTTGCCAGGCGCCCGTATGCTGCAGCAGTTATCTGATTGATGTGCGCCTCAGGAGATATGCTCGGTGTTATGCTCACCCCCAGATCTTTTTCCTTGAGTGAGGTTTCAGTCTTTGGCCATCTAAACTATATTGTGTCTGCGGTCTTCTTTGCCCTTCCCCAATCTTCATGACTTTGCATTTGGCAGGGTTAAATTCAAGGAGCCAGTTGCTGGACCAGGCTTGTAGCCTGTCCAGGTCTCTTTGTAGTCCTGCCTGATCCTCATCCGATTTGATTCTTCTCATTAACTTCGCATCATCTGCAAACAAGGACACTTCTGAGTCTATCCCTTCCGTTATGTCGTTCACATATACCAAGAACAGCACAGGTCCTAGGACTGACCCCTGTGGAACCCCGCTTGTCACAGGCGCCCACTCTGACACCTCGTCGCGTACCATGACTCGTTGTTGCCTCCCTGTCAGGTATTCTCTGATCCATTGCAGTGCCTTTCCTGTTATGTGTGCCTGATCCTCTAGTTTTTGCAGTAACCTCTTGTGAGGAACTGTGTCGAAGGCCTTCTTGCAGTCCAAAAATATGCAGTCGATCCACCCCTCTTTCTCTTGTCTTACTTCTGTCACCTTGTCATAAAACTCTAGTAGGTTTGTGACACAGGATTTTCCTTCCCTGAAACCGTGCTGGTTGTCAATTATACACTTGTTTCTTTCCAGGTGCCCCACCACTCTCCTCCTGATGATCTTCTCCATGACCTTGCATACTATACACGTTAGTGATACAGGTCTGTAGTTTAGTGCCTCATGTCTCTCTCCCTTTTTAAAAATTGGGACTACATTTGCCATTTTCCATACCTCAGGGAGTTGCCCAGTTTCAAATGATGTGTTGAAGATCTTTGTTAATGGCTCACACAATATCTCTGCTCCCTCTTTAAGGACCCATGGAGAGATGTTGTCTGGTCCCACCGACTTTGAGGTGTCAAGTTCGCATAGCAGCTTCTTCACCTCCTCCTTGGTTATATGTACCTCATCCAGCACTTGCTGGTGTGCCCCCCTGTTCTGATTTCCTGGAGTCCTACTGCTTTCCACTGTAAATACCTCTTTAAATCTTGTGTTGAGCTCCTGACATACCTCTTGGTCGTTTCTTGTGAATTCCCCATCACCCTTCCTCAGTCTGATTACCTGGTCCTTGACTGTTGTTTTCCTCCTGATGTGGCTGTACAACAGCTTCGGGTCAGTCTTTACTTTTGATGCTATGTCATTTTCAAATTGTCTCTGAGCCTCCTTATCTGTGCATATTCGTTTCTGGCTCTTCGGCTGATTTCTTTATTTTCCTGAGTTCTCTGTCTTCTGTACCTTTTCCATTCTCTAGTACACCTAGTTTTTGCCTCCCTACACCTTTGGGTGAACCAAGGACTCGTTCTGTTCTTCCCATTATTTCTGTTTCCCTTGGGAACAAACCTCTCCTCTGCCTCCTTGCATTTTGTTGCTACATAGTCCATCATTTCTTGTACTGGTTTTCCTGTCAGTTCCCTCTCCCACTGAATGTCTTGAAGGAAGTTCCTCATGCCTGAGTAGTTCCCCCTTTTGTAGTTTGGTTTTTCCCAGCCTATTCCTGCTACTCTCTCCACTTGGAGCTCAACTATGTAGTCGAAGCACAGAACCACATGATCACTAGCTCCCAGGGGCCTTTCATACATGATACCCTCGATGTCCGAACTACTCATGGTGAATACAAGGTCCAGCCTTGCTGGTTCATCCTCTCCTCTCTCTCTGGTAGTGTCTCTAACATGTTGATGCATGAGGTTTTCCAGTACCACATCCATCATCTTGGCTCTCCATGTTTCGGGACCCCCATGGGGCTCCAGGTTTTCCCAGTCAATCTCCTTGTGATTGAAATCACCCATAATTAGTAACTTTGCTCCCCCATGTGTGCTCTCCTGGCCACCTCTGCTAGTGTGTCGATCATTGCTCTGTTGCTCTCATCGTATTCTTCTCTTGGCCTCCTGCAGTTCTGTGGTGGGTTGTACATTACTGCAATTATCACCTTATGTCCCTCAGACTGGATTGTTCCTACTAAGTAGTCTCTTTCGCCCATGCCATCCATTCCTTCCATTTTCTCAAAATCCCACTGGTTTTTAATGAGCAGTGCAACTCCTCCTCCCCCTCTCCTCCCTCTGTCTTTCCTGAGGATTTGGTATCCGGATGGAAAGATTGAATCTGTTATTATTCTGGTGAGTTTTGTTTCTGTGAGTGCTATTATGTCTGGGGATGTCTCTTTGATTCTTTCGTGCCACTCCTCATACTTGTTTGTTATTCCATCTGCATTTGTATACCACACCTTCAACTTCTTTTCTAAGACTGTGGTCTGGGAGGTATATTGGGGTTGGGGAAGTGGGAGACCTGGTAAGGAACTATGGGTTGTTGCTGTGGGGGTGGAGTTTGTAATGTAGTGGGTGGGGGCATTGGATGTGGCATGGGTGTTTTGATTTAGAGTGTTTGGTTGCACTGGGGTTGACCTGGTTGGGAGGCTTCTATAGGAAGTTGTGAGGGAGGCTGTATTTGATCTTCTTCCTGGGTCTGGGATCTCCTGTCTGTCTTCTCCATCCCCTCTCTTTCCTCCTTTCGCCTTTGTACCATCTCTCTCAGTTTCTGCCTTTCTTCTTGTGTTCTGTCGCGGTCGAGATACACCTTCCTGTATGCCGGCATGTCCCTTAATCGTGCTTTCTCCTGCAGGATCCTGGTCCAAGTCGCTTCTGCCTTGAAGGTCACTTTCACTTGCCGGGTTCTTTGTTTTACAAACCCCCCTATTCTCCGAAAACTTTCCAGCTGGGTCATGTCGTCTTCTCCTATTGCTTTCATGATGCTTTCAATTGCTTTTTTTTCCCCTTTTTTTCTTGCTTCATATGTTTCCCCTTCAACTTCCTGGAGCCCATACACAAAGACTGTGTGTGTGTGTGTGTGTGTGTGTGTGTGTGTGTGTGTGTGTGTGTGTGTGTGTGTGTGTGTGTGTGTGTGTCTGTCTGTCTGTGTGTGTATCTGCCTGTGTGTGTGTGTGTGTGTGTGTGTGTGTGTGTGTGTGTGTGTGTGTGTGTGTGTGTGTGTGTGTGTGTGTGTGTGTGTGTGTGTGTGTGTGTGTGTGTGTCTGTGTGTGTCTGTGTGTGTCTGTGTGTGTCTGTGAGTGTCTGTGTGTGTCTGTGTGTGTGTCTGTGTGTGTCTGTGTGTGTCTGTGTGTCTGTGTGTGTCTGTGTGTGTCTGTGTCTGTGTGTGTCTGTGTGTGTGTGTGCGTGTGTACACGGACTGGTATGGTGATACCGACAAGATGTGGAAAAAGACACGTACAGTTCTGGACATTTATAAGACGAAACGTATCGCCACGAAGCTACCCGGGGCGAAACGTTTCCTCTAATAAATGTCCTGAACTGTATATAAGTGTCATTTTCCACACCAACCCGTCCAGGGCGACGAAATTTGACAGGGAAACTTGTCCAGGGCGTCGAAATCTGACAGAGAAACCTGTCCAGGACGCCGAAATATGAGAGGGAATCCCGTCCTGGGCAACGAAATTTGACAGGGAAACCTGTCTAGGGCAATGAACTATGACAGTGAAACCTGTTCAGGGCGATGAAATATGACAGGAAAATCTGTCCAGGTAGATAAAATATGACAGGGAAACCCATCCACGGCGACAATATATGACAGAAAAACCCGTCCAGGGCTATGAAATATGAGAGAGAAATCTTTCCAGGGCTGCGAAATATGACAGGGAAACCTGTCGAGGGCGATGAAATGGCAGGGAAACCTGTCCAAGGCGACGAAATATGACAGGAAAACCCGTCCTGTTCGATTAAATATGGCAGGGAAACCTGTCCACAGCAATGAAATATGACAGGGAAACCTATCCAGGGCGATGAAATTTGACAGGAAACCCGTCCAGGGAGCTGAAATATGACAGGGAAACCTGTCCAGGGCGTCGAAATATGAAAGGAATGCCTGTCCAGGGCGATGAAATATGAAAAGGAAACCCGTCCAAAGCGACGAAATTTGACAGGGAAACCTGTCCAGGGCGATGAAATATGACAGATGTCGAGTCACAGCTCACGGGTTGACTGATAGATGGGTTAGCTTTTGAAGCAGGTTTATTAACGTT
>NC_091323.1:21951344-21958844 GCF_038502225.1 Cherax quadricarinatus
AGTACACCAAACAGGGATGAGAATGAAATTAGCTTAGAAGCTCCCACACCTCCATATGTCCTCGGATGGCGGCCCAACAGCTAGCTGTGTGCTGGCTGCGCCATTCTTGTAGGGTTGGGTGGTCCTGTGGTTTAAAGCGTCATGTGGTTCTCGCTTACCATGAGGCAGGCCAGTACAACATGGGTTCGAATCCTTGGCTAGCGCAGTGTTGTTATTGATCAATACCACTCGTCCGTGGTTACAATAATCTCTATATATATATATATATATATATATATATATATCTATATATATATATATATATATATATATATATATATATGTAGTGCCGAATATGTAAAACTGGCCAATTAGCAAGAACTCATTTAAAATTAAGTCCTTTCCAAAATTTTCTCTTATATGTTTAAAGATATATATTTTTCATTAATGTTAATGTAATTTTTTTTAATTTTGCTCCAAAAGAATCTTAGAAAACTTACCTAACCTTATTATAACAAGAGCAATTTATTTTAGCCTAACCCAACTAAATATATTTTAGATTTGTTTACAATAATTTAATACTAAACAAACACAGTGAAATATATTTTTTTCGTTAGGTTAAGAATGATTTTGGCGAAATTATTGCATACACAAATTTTCACTTGTCCTATATGGCAAGATGAGCGTTGCTATTTAAGCCAAGATCGCAAGTTCTGCCTATTCGGCACGACATATATATAAATATATATAAATATATATATATATATATATATATATATATATATATATATATATATATATATATATATATATATATATACACACACACACACTTGAAAAATCATATACAAGTTATATAACGGATGCAACAACATGGTTGAAATTATCCCAGTACAATGGGATTATTTCGAATTAATGTAATGGACGCAAAACGCAGCTGTCTCCCGTGAGGCATTGATGTGAAAGCAGCCTAATGTTTTGGCGCAGGAAGCAACACTTATCAATATGCACTTAACACACAAAATAACAACACATACTTAACGACACACACTTACCAACATACACTTAACACACACACATTAACATAATTATCAACACACATACACTATATCACCTAGACAACACACAAATACACGACTTAGGTGACGTAAACAATGAATAGATGAGCCAGCTTTTGCTAGTTGAACCAAATTACTGGTTTAACTACTTAGGCATTGATCGTTAAACCCTTAGCACCTGGTTCGCTGGTCGGGAGGCATGACTATATGGGTGTGTGATGTAACATTCTCTTAGCATGCCACACGGTGCCCTCGAGCAAAACACAAAGCAAATACCGAGAAAATCCAAAGAAATGTAACTAAACGGGAATGAGGGGAATGTGTGACTTAGACCGAGAGAGCGAGGGCTTCTGTCACTAGAGGATAAATGTACGAGAGAGGACATCACGACATACAAAATACTCCGGGGTACAGACAGGCAGACTAGGATAAGTCGTTCTTTACCAGGGATGTAAGATAAAAATAAAAGGAAATTGTTGTAAATTACACAGCCAAATTAACCACAAAAATATCAGGACATATTTCTCCAAAAAGAAACTGTGGAGAGAAACGGCATAAAACACCGATGAGATAAAAAAAAAAAAAAAGGCCATAAATGCAGCAAAATGTGATCCTTTACTGACAACGTTTCGCCCACACAGTAACCTTTATTAAGTTACAGGCAAATTTCTTTGAGACTTTATAAAATCCATTCTTTTTTCCGAAAAGAATAAGAGTTGTAAATGAAGTGATTGATGTGAGGGTCCGAACTATACGTGTTGAATATATAATTCACATCAGTCGGTTGATAGTTACAAAACAATTCCAACACCTAAAGTTCACTTATCTTCCCTCGTCAGCTAAAATAGGCAATAACAAATAGGTGATTGCTAAAAAAGAAGCAATAGATAATAGGTAAATAAAAATGCCTGATTATAAATAATTATTCACTAAGTACCTGGGGGAGACTTCTTGAATTAAAAATGTGGCAACGAAAATATGTAGTTCGTATTTCAACTCACTTTATTTGTGGTTATATTTCATTTTTTTTCCTGCGATGAATATAGATTTTTCTCGGGCGTTTCCACACAATGGTGGTGACATTAAAAATTTCCTGGCTTCTCGATGCAACATATTCCCACACTGCAAGTGGATACAATTTCGATTTTTTTTTTAATTTTATGAGGGAGGGGATGGGTCACCTTCACCGACCGCGTTACCAGGCGTGGCGCAGCCCATCTTACTGTGATTTGGGAATTACTTTTTTTTTTTTTTGAAGACATTTACGAAACCTCCCAAAAACTGTAAACATGGAACGTTAAAAGACTGATGCTTGGTACTGTGATGATAAAAAACGAGGGCGTGAAATGAGGCTCGGATACACCAGCAGACGAAATAACTACCGCAAGGTAATCAGGTCTTGTCTGGAGTGTCGTGTGCAGTATCAGATGCAGCATCATAACAGTAGAGTACTACTAGCAGTTGCTGCGAGAGTATATCAGCCAAGCTTCACACCACCACCAGATGTAGTATCTTTTATCCTATCTTCATTTTATCGCATTATTTTTTTGGTCAAAGTTGGATTATTTGGCTTAGGCTGATTTAGGTTAAAATAAGTTACATAACCCTATAAAATATATTTAATAAATAAGCGCATTGGAAAAAACACCGCAATAAGACTGACAAAGAGGTGGGAGACGGAGAGGGGTAAAAAAAAAAAGAAGGTCAGTGTCCAAATTCGAACGTTTATTATTCGTGAGGCGAGACTGGGTGTTGCAGCCTTGCAAATAAGGCAAGAGCAACACCCACCTACTGCAGTACGACAACCGCTGTCGTTGCGGCAAGACATCAGCTGATGCAGAAGCAACAACTGCCAGAAGGAAGGTGGGTGATGCTACAGGGGAAATATTGCAGCTTCTTTTATCTGGCGGAGGTAAAACTGCCGGAAAGTGTGCGTGAGGGAGCTGGTAAGATTAGGCGCCTCACCAGTATCTTATAGCACGTGAGAGACCTTTTTTTCGCCTGTAACTTGGCCACCCAGGCTCACAAATTGGATATATATTTGGCAAGGGGTTTTCTCTGTGCCGTTGGGCCGGCGGTGCAAGCAAGAGTGTATCGCTCCTCAGAGACTAGTTCATTTCTTTAGCCCACTCACACTCCCCAGGATCATTCTCCTCCTCCTTCAGGACAACTCGCTGGCTGGCTGGCTAGCTCTCTCTCTCTCTTTCTTTCTCTCTCTCTCTCTCTCTCTCTCTCTCCTTCCCTCCCTCTCTCAGCCATCACACTTCAAACACAAACACCAACCCATCCTCCACATTTCTTACAGATTGCGTGAAAATGCACGAACGACGTTTTGGTACATGGCTAGTGCTGCCGCACTTCGGCTACCCGTCTCTTGCAAGCTATTAGTGCCGGGGCTTTTGTAGAAATATTACATGTATTTCAGTTGCTGGTCGATCCGATAAAGGTATTCATGTATTCCATTGCCCAAGGCTTCTGTGCCTCAACACACGCAGCTGGAACACTACAGAGTGCGCCATAAATTGATAATACAGTTAATTATTCCTTGAGGATATAAAGGGAATTAGGAGAGGCATTCACAAGTCATTATCCGGAAAATAATATACGAATTTCTTCAGTAAAAGTGGTAAATTGGGATACACATAAACCAGATATAATTCAAATCTCACAGAGAGACCGAGAAAATAAATATCGTAAAATACACAAGTATATTTAAGTCTCTCATTTGTGGCGTTATCAAGTAATCAGCTTAAAAGGGTTTGAAGATAATCAGATGCGAAACTCTGAAAATATCGCATGAAAAGGAGTATACAAATTTTTCCTGTTTTTTTTCCTCCGAAAAGCAAGTTTAAACCTATACAAGCCAAAACTCAAGCCAAACCTCATTCTAAAGTAAGACTGATCAGCGTTTCAGTAAGTTATTTATGTAACCTTAGTATTCATAACAGATGTTTTTACACTGGTCTTGAGATCAGATAGATGTTTTAGGTACACAAGACCATTAAATTAACTCGGAACACTCAAATAAAGTCAAACATTATGAATTATTTCTGATCAGGAGAAAGACACACGCAAGTTAATTCACGAAAACCAATTTAATTAATAAAATTTGTACATGATCACAGGTTGGGGAAAATAAATACAGTTCCTTAGATCAAAAGCACCTCACCAGCATCAAAGAAAAATAATGTAAAGGTAATATGATAATATACCAATTCGAGATGACAAAACGTCGTCAGCAGACGCCATTAAACAGACAAACCTTAAGTAGGATACACTAATGTTGATATTATGAAGGCGACCAGAGGAACCTGTCTCCACCTGTCACACAAACAAAATATACGCATGACCTTAGTAACACTGGGCATGTAAATAGACCCATGAATCTTGCTCAAGATGAATTACACAAGCGTTGAAAATTTGAAGCCAGTCGAATAAGGCGTTCTAGAGTAATAAAGATTTTCTTCTGAGAGAGAGAGAGAGAGAGAGAGAGAGAGAGAGAGAAATAATGAAAATATTGTCGAGAATCTTTTGAGAAATAATTAAGTCTCACCTCGTTAAATATAAAAAAAACACCATTAAACTTAGGATTTATTTGTAGTATTCTTTATTCGTTTACATATACAATCCTCATTGAAAAAATATTTTACTTTGATTTTTTTTTAATTCCGATTTGTTAAAATTGGCGAAAAATTAAAATTAACAAATTGGCACTCATACAGCCAAAATTTTATATATAAAAAAATCTTCCAATTAAGAAACACCAGAATATAGCCTCAGAAGACTATCAGAAGGCGCATTTTCTAGTTATGATGTTTAAAACAATTTACTTAATAAAAGTTGAAGGCGATCGGACGAAGCATTCTCGAGTTTTGAGTGAAATAAAATCGAAAAACATGAAGGAAAACAAAAAAGAAAAAAATATCAGGTACCCTTTTAAAAAGTATTCCTCAGGGAATACCTAACAAGTTAACCTTACTGAACATAACGAATATAAACCTTTATTACAACAGTATATGCAGAAATACAAGCTTGATAATTCATTTGAAAATGGTTGCCCAAATTGGAGAACAAATTGATCATACATTCTCTCTCTCTCTCTCTCTCTCTCTCTCTCTCTCTCTCTCTCTCTTTCTCTCTCTCTCTTCTTTTACACAGGGTTTGACAAGGTTACCTTAGGTTAAGGATCCCTAGCTTTATTGATAAGCTAAGAGCTGTTAATTACATCAGGTCATTTGAAAGCATTTTTGTTATGAAACATACAAGTAGGGAACAGGATGAAGCTGGAGCCATCTGTGGGCCAGCATTTTCATTTGATCAACTGACTTTATCTTGCTGACATCATAATGCTGTACGAATGTGTTCCAGATTTGAGTTATTCTTATCAGATGAAGTGATGTTCTGCAGAAGGGCACAGCCAGAGTGATGTTGCTGCTTTCTGCCCGTCTTGTGGTATAGAAGCTTGCTTCTCGCTGTCCTCAAGTGAATCCAAGGCTCTGCTGAAATGACAGATCTATCCAGGACTGGTCCAGGCGAGAGATGAGACGTCTTGCTCTGTTCTCTACTCTGTCAAGTAGTCGCAGATGAGAGGGGGGCGGGGGCAGGCAAACCAAGAAAGTGGAGCATCCTCAAGGTGTGAGCGCACTTATGCCTTATACAGAGTTTTGCAACCCCTACTGTCAAGCAGATGCGAGATACGACGAAGTGCTGTCAGGGTCCTGGCTGCCTTGCTTGCAAGATTTGCAACGTGGTTCTTCATGGTAAGTTTGGAGTCAAATTTCACCCCAGGGATATCAGCTTCTTCCCCAGGTACCAACACCCTCCCATTCATACTTACTACTGCACCGACATTACCATCATGGTGCCTAGAGACCATCATCATTTGTGTTTTCTCAGGTGTAAATGTTACTTACCATCTGTTTCCCTAAGCTGATATAGCTCTTAGCTGGTGATTGATATAGCTTAGAGCAGCTGGCTTTTCTTTTCTTGGATAAGTGAATGATAGAGTTCAGTCGTCTGCATATGCATGGGATTCTGGGATGAGATGAAGGTCATTGAAGTAGACATTCCATAACAATGGTCCCAGCATACTTCCTTGTGGGACACTTGCCCCAACAGGATGTATTGCTGATTCCGTTCCATTGAGAACTACCCTTAGAGATCTACCATGAAGGTAATCACTGAGGAGACATAGCGTAGGGCCTGCAATTCCCAGTGCTTGCAGTTTTGCAAAGAGGCCCTGGTGCTACACCCGGTCGAAAGCACCAGCAATGTCCAGTACTACCACACAGCTGACTTTGGATTCATCCAGTGACTGGTGCCATTTACTGGAGAGGTTTAACAACAGATCAGCAGCAGAGTAACCTTTCCTGAAGCCATATTGACGGTCACAAAGTAGTGAGTGGTAGTCAAAAAACTCTGTCATTTGTCTTGAGATTATTGTCTCAAGGATCTTGCCAGTGACTGACAGGAGTGACACTGGTCTGTAGTTGCTGATTTCTGTTCTGCTCTTCTTTTTGTGAACAGGGACTACATTTGCCTCTTTCCACAGAGGCAATTTACACTGTATTAGGCAGTGCTGAAAGATGCGAGTTAGAGGTGCTGCTAGCTTGTCTGCACATCTTCTCAGCAATCTTGGGCTCAGTTTGTCTGGCCCCACAGCCTTTTCTTGATCAAGCAATTTAAGAAAGATATGCACCTCCTCCTGCCTTATTGTCACCAGTGACAGTTTCGACACAGTTCTTGCAGCTAGCCAAGGAGGGTCCCTTGCTGGATCAGGAACTTGCATTTTGGTAGCAAAGTGTTCGGCAAAGAGGTTCGCTTTCTCTTGATTACTAGTAGAGGTGGTCCCATCCTGTCGATTAAGAGGTGGAATGAGTTCATCAGGCAGATAACCATGTCTGTCCTTGACCAGGGACCACCAGGTTTTGGAGCCTACTCTACCTGATGCTAGCTTTCTTTTTGTGTTCACCTCCCATTTAGCAATGGCCAACGTTTGAACTTCACCCATATGCCTACAGGCTTGCCTGTACAAGTTCCTGTTACAGGTGGTAAGATGTCTCTTGTACCTTCTCCATGCCTTATACTTAGCAATAGCAGCCTCTCTACAACGAAAGTCAAACCAAGGCTGATCTGTAGGCTTTGTCACATATTGCCGGTGAGGGATGTGTTCTTGTTGCAAATTAAGGATGTGTCCAGTGAAGGCTTTCAATTGGCTGTCAACATCCCCTTGGAGAGGAGCATTCCAATCGGTGGTGGCGAGCTCAGAGCAAAGGGCTGGCCAATTACCTCTTTCCCACAGCCAGGTTGTGTGTGTGGACTCCTCACCTCGTTCTGTTGGGATCTTAAGTGTCGTAAAAACAGCCTTGAGGTCAGGCGATCCAACATAGCCGAGGGGTTGACAAGTGACTCTACCTTCTGCCAGATCACTCACTACTGGGTCAGTGGAGGAGCCAGAGATGTG
>NC_091323.1:21966344-21971344 GCF_038502225.1 Cherax quadricarinatus
TGTTTTGAGTGGCCCTTTCAAGATTTGGTTTATGTCTGCTCTGAGTCTTGCACTATCTTCGATGGAGGACACTCATGACAATTTTGGTGTCATCTGCAAAGGAAGACACGGAGCCATGGCTCACATCTCTACGTCAGATATGAGGATGAGGAATAGGATGGGAGCGAGTACTGTGCCTTGTGGAACAGAGCTTTTCATCGCAGCCGCCTCAGACTTTACTCTGTTTACTATTACTCTTTGTGTTCTATTTGTTAGGAAGTTATAGATCCATCTACCAATTTTTCCTGTTATTCCTTTATCACGCATTTTGTGCGCTATTACACCGTGGTTGTACACGTCGAAGGCTTCGCAAAGTCTGTATATACTACATTTGCATTTTGTTTATCCTCTATAGCATACAGGGCCTTGTCATAGTGGTCCAGTTGCTGGGACAGGCAGGAGCAACCTTCTCCAAACCCGTGTTGCCCTGAGTTGTGTAACTGATGGGTATCTAGGTTGTTGGCGATCTTGCTTCTCAGAATCTTTCAAAGATTTTTAAATGGGATGTGAGTGCTATCGGTCTGTAGTTCTTTCCAATTGCTTTACTGCCACCTTTGTAGAGTGGAGCTGTCTGTTGTTTTTAGCGAGTGTGAGATGACCCCTGTGTCCATGCTCCCTCTCCATAGAATACTGAAGGCACGTGACAGGGGCTTCTTGTAGTTCTTGATGAACACGGAGTTCCATGAGTCTGGGCCTAGGGCAGAGCGCATGGCCATGTTATTTATTGATTTTTCAAAGTCTTGTGTTGTTAGGATAATGTCAGAGATTTTTGAGATGACCAAATTCATCACATATCACAAAAACAATAGGTCATACACTAGTAAACTAATGACGTTTCGATCCGACTTGGACCAGTTGATTAAGGTTTTGCAGTAAGAAAATTAACATGATCAGTGAGTCTAGTGGGCCGGCATACTTCCCAGCCTGCTGGGAAGTGTGTGTGTGTGTGTGTGTATATATATATATATATATATATATATATATATATATATATATATATATATATATATATATATATATATATATATATATATATATATATAGGGAAGTACCACCTCTATGGCTGGAATGGGGACCCTCATCCTCAGAGAAGACAATAAACGTACCTCAGGGAAAACTCAAGGTTCTCCCCGGAGCTGTTTGAATATTTTCTTCTCCTACCACTCCCTATAATTGATACTCTTTGTGAACATTTATTAATAAACAGAATACAATTACAGAAAAACATAAACATATATAAACATATATATATATATATATATATATATATATATATATATATATATATATATATATATATATATATATATATATATATATATATATATATATAAATGTCGTGCCGAATAGGCAGAATTTGCGATCTTGGCTTAAATAGCAACGCTCATCTTGCCATATAGGACAAGTGAAAATTTGTGTATGCAATAATTTCACCAAAAGTATTCTGAACCTAACGAAAAAAATATATTTGATTGTGTTTGTTTAGTATTAAATTATTGTAAACGTATTTAAATTATATTTAGTTGGGTTAGACTAAAATAAATTGTTCTTGTTATAATAAGGTTAGGTAAGTTTTCGAAGATTCTTTTGGTGCAAAATTAAAAATTTTTACATTAACATTAATGAAAAAATATATCTTTAAATGTATAAAAGAAAATTTCAGAAAGAACTTAATTTTAAATGAGTTCTTGCTAATTGACCAGTTTTACATATTCGGCACATA
The DNA here is from genome assembly GCF_038502225.1 of Cherax quadricarinatus. NCBI lineage: Eukaryota > Metazoa > Arthropoda > Malacostraca > Decapoda > Parastacidae > Cherax > Cherax quadricarinatus. Next base: position 21,968,107 of record NC_091323.1, read on the forward strand.
TATATATATATATATATATATATATATATATATATATATATATATATATATATATATATATATATATATATATATATATATATATAACTGGTCAATTAGGAAAAACTCGTTTAAAATTAAATCCTTTCTAAAATTTTCTCTTATGCGTTTAAAGATGTATTTTTTCATTTATGTTAATGTAAAAATTAATAATTTTATACCAAAGGAACCTTAGAAAACTTACCTATTATTATTATTATTATTATTATTATTATTATTATTAAAATCAAGGGGGAAGCGCTAATCCCGGAGGATTATACAGCGCCTGGGGGGAGGATGTGGAAGGCATTCAGGCTTAATTCGGGGAACTGGAGCACAGATCCAATTCCCTAAATCAAGAGCCCTTCACCAACATCAAGGAACCTTCCTTGAGGGGAAAACTTAACAAACCTTATTATAACAAGCGCAGTTTAATTTAGCCTAATTCAACTAAATATATTTTAGATAAGTTTACAATAATTTAATAATAAACTAACGCAATGAAATATATTTTTTCGTTAGGTTCAAAATGATTTTTCGAAATTATTGCATACACAGATTTTCGCTTGCCTTATTCGGCAAGAAGAGAGTTGCTATTTAAGTCAAAATTGCAAGTTTTACCTATTCGGCAGGACATATATGTGTGCCTATGGGGGGGGAGAGCTGGCTATATGCATATTTAATTTAAATACATACATTAATTTATACTGTAAACGCATTTCTTCATATAATTGCAGACTGTTTAGTACGGTCTTATTTTGTCATTTTTTTAAACTGACAAGAAACTTTGAACCACTGGAATTTTTACAATATAATGAATAAATGAATTTCTTGACCTCATTGTGATGTACTTCTAGCCAGAGTGATGATGTCTCTCCATCGTCTGTACTATTATGGGTACATTTCTTTTTAACTTAAAAAGAGACGTGTAGTCTAGATTGCATCCAGCACAGTCAACATTCTTTCCAATACTGGGTCTGGCGCTGTGTATTACAATGTCCACAATGTTCCAACTCTCGCTTGCTTCAATCTTCTGCTGTTGCAGCAATTTCCCTTTTTCGAAATAGCTGGTAGATTTTTCTCTAGCTTAAAAGAAAGGACCTTCAACTGAATATGTTGTTGTTTTGCAACCTGAAAATTACCTGTTTCCACGATTTTTTTTTCTTGTATAAAAATATCTAGAAAAATCTTTTAGTATTAATATATTTTTCTCTTAATTTACGGGATAAAAACACACAGATGACACGTAACTTAATGAAGCTCCTTTTGAACGAATCCTTGTTACAACAGAGACTTATGTGTTGGATGGCAGTTGTTGCCGACAAATATGGCAGCAAGATACTTGGTGCTGAACAACCCTTGATTACTGAGGTCTTTGTGTTCTATACCAAAATGATCTGAACTCTGTAAGTGTCCGACGGTGTTTTGTGTGCGTCTTTACACTCACTTGTCTCGCTGCTTCTACCCCTTACTCTCTTATCTGCCATCCACTTATCAACTCCTGCATTTTCACATTTTCCGGTGTGTTGTGCCCCACTCAGCACCTTCAAGTATTGATTATCCATTGTGTCATCATGTACACACTTCGCATTCCAAACACCTGCTGGAAGTAAGAACGGTTATTTTTCCTTCAATGCTCGGGAAAACATTTGAGATCTTAACACACTCGAAGCCCGCGGGACACCAGGTCAACGGGGCAACATTTTCCCAGGTCCTTAAATTAAGGTTAGCTGGCTGGATTTTTTCTTTCTGTAGTTACAAAAAAAAAATCTTATAACTGGCGTTCCTTCATGCTCACTTTTGCTAAAGAAATTCTAATATGCTTGCCCGAGACCCGTGGCGTGAAGTTGCTAGTTTCATTTTGGTTTCTTGCGCGAGACACCCAGGAATGCAAGAGAGCAGTTGTTACAGAAGGGAAGCAGGATTTATTTTCAAGGATAATAATCTTTTACCGGCAGATTATAGTATGCTGTGGAGTTAATGTATTTAAATACACCGTGATGTACACAATGTTAATGATGCCAAAGTATCATAATGCAACACACTGTGTGGATACTATGCTAGTATATCATAATGACACGACGTGTTAATATAATTACTGAAGTTGTGCAAGACAGGTATGCAATACCGACAAGATGAAAGTTAAGACACTTGTGCAACATCTGGTTATCTTTATTGTAGACGTTTGGGAAGGACCTACTTCCACTGGGGAATCCCGCCTACCAGTGACTATGCCCTCGTCTGCTACACGTCCCTATTCACTGACGCCTATATAAGCGCCAGTCTCCTTACCTGTGCTTCAGAATCTCTACAACCATGGTGTTGTAAACACCACCTCCAAGGCTGAGGGACTGATCACCTCATCTTTTGTATATAGTTCTTCTGTTTTCTAATTATGTCCAAGAATCTGTATTGATAAAGTCACTGGATGGCGAAACGTCTACAATAAAGATAACCAGATGTTGCACAAGTGTCTTAACTTTCAACATAATTACTGAATTATAAAAAAAACGTTGTATGCATAGTGGTAATGTAGTACTGTATACTGTAATACAATGTAGCGTGCATACAGTGGTAGCATTAAAGTGGTGGATCAAACGCGCCAAACGAGACTACTGAGAGAATATCACAAGTTCACAAGCAAGTCGACATAGCCACAATGCGCAAAAAATCTATGTGCACACTCTGTGGCTGAGTCAGTATAATTATGGATTTGCAGTGGCAATGGCACTTGTTTTATAACTAAATTCAGAGTAGTTAGGCTATTTATTCATATCTACCTGCCTCTTCCTGTATATCCACAATTCTTCTCTTTGTTCTGTCCTATTATGACACACAGTACCTCAAAATGTCTCTGGCTGGGTTAGAGTAGCAAATAAAAATCAAACGTGATACAACGCACTCTAGTACCTGCTATGCCTTTTGTATATCCATACGCATTTGCGCTACCGTTCACAGGAAGGATAAGGGGTACACAGTGAAGTACCGGCAACCCTACACAGGATGGATGGGAGCACAATAATTAGTAGCTACCCTCTACAGAAGGGAAATAAGGTGCACAATAAACTAGTGGCATCGGCGGGGAAAAACACTACTCAGTACGCCTGTGTCGCATCATCCTGATGAAAGCAACACTGATCGACGTGACGACCCACCCAATACACTGTCCCTTCTCCTTTCTCCTTCCACATCTAATTTGGCACTTCGCCTTGCATCCCTC
>NC_091323.1:21976344-22053844 GCF_038502225.1 Cherax quadricarinatus
CACCATAATATCAAGTGAAGCACTAGAAACCCACTCAGTAACATGGGTATCAGTGATTCTATAGCTACAAAGAGCATCGTCATGGCAGTGCAAAGTAGATGAGGCTCTGTGCTAACCATGGTTGAAAATATACAAAGAACTTCAAAAAGGACTGACAAGAGAGATGGAAATCAGTGGGATTTCTCTACCATAAAAGACTGGAAAACTACACTGCATGCATGAATAAAAGGGAAAGTGATACAAAGCATAATAAAAAAATACAGCATTTGCAGAAAAAGGTATTCAGTAAAAAAAAATAAACTCTGGTTCCGAGATGATAGAACCTACCTCGCAAATCCACAGAAATTTATGAAACTGACAGGGCACAAATGTGACACTGTAACTAGGGTCCCCCCAAGGTTCAATAAGGGGACCAACCCTCTTTCAGATTTATGTAAGTGACTATAAGAAACACCCCTTTGGCCACTGTTTAATATTACTGTTAAGTGGTGAGAATAACACGAACCAAAGAGCACAGTGGTAAACTGAATGTAAACTTGGACGAACTACTGCTAAATTTCATCTCGATAAACGCATTATTTTTGTTTTTAGACGAGCTACTAAACCTGTGTGATTAATTTAGCCAAAAAGAGATGGAAGCTGGATCCTCCATCTGGTAATCGTTAGACAGAACTGCACTCTTGCAGATAGGCTTTGTCCTTCCAACAAGGGCAGAGTTCTGAGGATGTAAGCTGTGAATAGAAGAGCAAAGACAAACTTGGGAGGAAATAACTCTCAACATCGAAGAACCTGGAGATGAGTTTCTCTACAAACATCTCACCAAAGGTACACATTAACATCAGAGACGAAGGCAAGGCGGTCAAACATGAACACCGACTTCAGAGATCAAAGAAGTCACACCACACCTCCATACAGAATATGAAGCACCAGCGTTAAACTCACACCAGGTCACAAAAAAAACATGAAAATGTCCAAAGGTTTAAAAAACTGAGAAGAATGAGCCTCGAGGAAAGAGTAAGAGCACCTAACAGTTCTAATAAAACCAAGCCTCAGGGGACATACGAGTACGATATATGAAATAAAAGCATCAATATAGCGTGTAAAGGGAGAAAGATTTCGCCGTAATAAAGTACAAAAAAATCACAAGCGGGTTTAGGTGACAGTTGAACACCCAGACGAACTACAGAGACGTTAGGTACAAGAGCAGTGAAAAAGTAAAACGAGGTGGTGGGGGGACTCCATAGTTAAAAAAAAAAAAAGCTAAACTGGGTGTCCAGGAAGCTAGGAACAAACAGCTCAAGTAAATATTAATTGATAAATACACACATATACACATACACTAACCCAAATGAAGTGCAAACACAGACACAAATTTAAACAGTAAAAAACGATATGTAGTTTGCCAAATGCAAGCACGTAAAACCAAGAATAAAACTCCCCAAAACTAATTCTCTCTGATGTCCAGTAATGACTTGCATTACACTCACCTGGGGGTAGTCTTCACCCCGATTACTTTATCCTGTCAAACACCATTAGGACTAATGAGTTAGCATTCGTAAATGCACCAGCTTTGCTATTTCTAGCCGAAGATATTTTCTCGCTGCATAGTAAGTAAAAATTTATAAAGGCAACATTGATAGACATTAAAATATGATCAGAGAACACTGAAAACACTGTTCGATTTTTCATATACTATTTTGTGCCTTAAAATAAATGCACCTAACTAATTACATTTAAGGATGCCTAACAACTCGATTGGTGCAATTATGGGGATCCATAGCCATGGATAGGAAAGTGAAAATGGTTCAAGGAAAAATATTGAGATTTCTCTTTGAAGCTATTTGAATATTCTACCTCTCCTACCACCCCATCTTTAATACATAAAATACGTATATTTAAGAACACCTAACTACGTATTTTAAAGGATATCTAGAACAACTTAAAAATATTATTTAAATATTTTGTTGCATACAGAATACTCGATTGAGGGGAAAACGTCTTCAGAAAATAATATTGGTTTCTCGAGGGCATAGGATACCTCCGAGGACATACATGTTAAAAGGGGTCATCTAAAAATTTTTTTACCTTCCCCTTAACCCCCCTCCCCCCCCCCCCCCCAAAAAAAAAAATAGTGGTATATAAAGATGGAAAAATTTAGGACTAAACGTAAGTTACTATTTTACTTAAATTTTAATTTGATTAAGCTAGGCTATGTTTATTCTGATGCAAACGAAACTGTCATGATAACAGTAAGCATAACAGTATTTCGCGTATTTCTTAAGTGGGCAAATCATTGTGCCTTCAAAATCTTACACAGACTGTCAAGATTGTACTGTTCCAGCATCATAGTTGCCAAGAAATACAAGACAATACCACGGGGAAGTGTCCAGATATCGAAGGCATGAAAACACTCCTGTGGCAAGGCTACCAGATACCAAAAGACACGATAACCCTCGCGCGGCAGAGTTACCGCGTCTCAGAAAGCATTACAGCAGAAGATGAGACCTCTGCTCTTAGCCAGATATCGCCGTCTCTACGCACTCGGAACACCATTTACACACCAATATATTTCTCCTCTCCTCCATGGCGGGAAAACCCAGAGGGCGAAAAAGACCTTCCCGCCCATTCATGAATGTCATTTTTACGCGCGAAGTAGTATTAGGCGCGCACGGATGAAATGGCGGCAGGAAGAAGACCTTTGGAGCATGGGTGTGAGGCGTGCTTTAAACGCCACCATATTCTAGAGAAAATACCGCCGAAACTCTAAGCAGATTGCAATATGTTGAAAGCGTAGAAAATGTAAAAAGACGATCTGGAGTTGCTTGGAAAGCGAGCTTACAGCAATATTGTGTGTTGCATGGACCGTAGGCTTTTTCAGTGCGTGTTGCATGGACCGTAGATTTTTTCAGTGCGTGTTGCATGGACCGTAGAATTTTTTAGTGTGTTGCATGGACCGTAGGCTCTTTCAGTGCGTGTTGCATGGACCGTAGATTTTTTCAGTGCGTGTTGCATGGACCGTAGAATTTTTTAGTGTGTGTTGCATGGACCGTGGACCTGCACTACCTGTTTGTGCTACGTGGACTGTAAATTATCAGCTTGTGCTCACAAATAACCCAGAATTAAATGAAAAAGCTTTAAGACGGCATTTCGGTCCGTTCTGTTGAAACGGCATTAAACTCACTCTTAATATAAGAACATAAGAAGGAGCACTGCTGCAGGCCTACAGGTCCATGATAGGCATGTCCAAGTCACACCCGCTTAAGAAGGAAGAAGCACTGCTGCAGGCCTACTGGCTCATGCCGGGCAGGTTCAAGTCACACCCACTTAAGAAGAAAGGATGTGCAAGAATGGTATACAATGCCGACAAAATGAAATTAAGACACATGTGCAACATCTGGGTATCTTTAATGTAGACGTTTCGCCATCCAGTGGTTTTATCAATACATTGTCAAACGCTTTAATTTTCCAAACATTCGTGACATGACTTGACCTTTGCCATTCCATCTTTTCTCTTCACCTGTCCATCGTATTTCCTTTACCAAAACGGTCTTTAGATTTTCTAAAAAAAAAAAAAATACCACGGGCGGGGATAGAATCCGCGATCAGAGAGTCATTTTATATTTTCTACTTACATGCTGTTTCTCTCTTACCTAGCATGGGCCATTAGGCCTACTGCAATGGTCTATGTTCCTTTCCTGGGCCCCAAGAGGATTTGTGTTATTGGGTGGGATACTTCTTATTCCTGCTTGGGTAGTTATCCCCGTTACTGCTACTTTCTTTACTCCTACTACTATTATTACTACTATTTCTACTCCTATTACTAATTTTTAATGCTACATTTACTCGTCTTTTTCTCAGTTCCCATCTCGACCTGTCTTCTAGTCTTTTCTGCTTTTTCTCGCTCTGCTGTGGCTTGATAAGGGGCTAAGACAGATTCGAAATGCCATCTACAGTTTACTCTTGAAGTCTGGGTTATTTGCCAGTTATTCTGGCCACGATATTTTGACTTTTCTTAACCAGCTTGTATTACGTTGACGATAGACATGAAGCATCAACAGTTTGTTGCCTGCACAATAATTTTATCATTCTTTTATTGACTTGTGACGTTATCAGTGTTGCGTGAACTATATGCTTGCAACATTATAATTTCAAGTGTGTTGCGGGATCCATAAGCTTAGAGCGATGTTAGTGTATTGTTGACCATAAGCTTGAAACATTTTCACTGTACTGCGTTGACCGTTGGCTTAGATCAGTGTTTTGTGAACCGTTGACTTGCTAATTTATCAGTGAGTTGCACGAGCTTACTATTTTATAGTGTGGCGGTGAAGAGAAAGGCAGGGAAGAAAAAGTGGAGAAGAAGAAGGTGGAGAGTGTGAGGTCAAGACGATGAGATGATGGGTGAAGCTACATTGATGCGATGATAAAATAGAAAGAGAAGAGACAACGAAAGACGTTAAAAATGGGTGCGGAAGCGTACTGAGGGACGGAGTGCAGAGGTCTGGTGATGCCCGCGGCCACCGCCCCTTCTTCCCTCCCCTCCCTCTGCACGTCACTGGACGGCGGTAATGGTGACGTCGCTCTGCCAGAGGCTCGGTGCGATACTGTTCAAACTGCCAACAAATAAGACACACGCACAGTATTAAGATATTTTTAACGAGGAAATATTTATCCACGAATGCGTTCTTCAACAGAGACACTAACAAGGGGAGTTTGTAATCTCCGCCTGGGGATTATCCGAGGAAGCCATGCGCGTCGAAACGTCTCCTCATTAAAAATGAAGCTCGGTGCGAAATGTGTGGGATTATTTTTTTTTTCCACGGGTTGAAGCGATGACTCCGCAGGGGTCATGCAGCACCTGGGAAATGGGAAAGTAATCGAGTTTAATTCGAAGAAGGGAAGCGCAGTTCCTGGTATTTCGGCACAGAGACCTTCACTTGCGTTAGAGCATCCCTTCCCCTTAAAGAAGGGTGTCGGAGATTAAGCGTGAAAGTACAGGTATGGAGATATATGGTAGAGAGAGGGGGGATAAACAGTGGGAAGGGGAATGATTTATGAGGATTGGAAATGGAGGTAGTAGAGGATAGTTGGGAGAATAGAAGGATAAATATGTATAGAGAACAAAAAGGATATAAGGCAGGAATATGGTGTGGGAGGATAGGAAACAATGATATAAAGACAGAAGATAAGAAAAGTGGAAGGCGGAACGACAGGATAAAGTGCAAAGAAAGTAAAGAAAAAGAGTAAATTGAGGGAATAGAAAGGAGTTGAAACGACAATGAGTGAAAAGGCCAGAGAAAAAACCTCTACGTGGAAAACTAGAACTCATGAGGGAGTGGACAGGAAGAGGATAAGGACGACGCGAGACGGTAGGAAGAAGTGAAGGGAGAGGATCGGAGAAAATGAGGGGAGAAGATAGGACGAGAGAAGAGATGGGAAGGCTGGTGAAGCAGTGTTGATGTTTCCCGGTAAAAGCCTTCTGGGGTGCCTGTCTTCATCAACATCATCATGAGAGGCAGTGCGGGAAGGGGAGGGGGGATGGGATGGGTAAGGCTACCTCGGTTCTGAGGGGATATACCGGGGCTCCACGTAATGGGAGACGGGGCGCCTAAGCTCTCGAAGGGAGGGGTGCCTAAGCTGTTGACGGGAGGGGGGGGAGCTGCATGAGCTCTGAGATTAGTGTCTCGGGTGTGAAAGGGGTATAAAGTATGTCTGAGTGATTAGGGCATTTAACTCCATGTTCCAATCAATGAAGGATAGAAACACATTCATCCACTTATACCCACCTCTCCCGTATTCCACAAAGCTGGTCTCTATCTCTTTCCGCTTGGTAGTCACGCCTTTACTAAGTGTTCGAACAACATATAGTGATCATTGTCCATTAAGAAGGGACTTCAAATTTTAACCCTTCTACATCCGATTGATTCAACAAAAATTCAGCGTCTTCAGGTGAATTGTCTTCACCTTCTGGTGAGATCCTTAATGTGCTTCATAATTAATTCTTTCATAGCTATCTTCCGTCTCTTTGCTCTTCATGTATCCGATCCTCCTTTAAAGTTCCAGGTCTCCCATTGGACTTCCTCAAATTTATCTCTCCTCGATGCTTATGATCCCGATAAAAATACACTTTTGTATGTGCATCCTCTGCTTTGTCTTTCTTTGCTCAGTATTTGATATCCAGCAGGAAATATGGTATTAGTTATTCGTCTTGAAAGATTGGCTTCCACAATCTTTTAGTGGTTATATAAATTTCTGTCATTGAGTTTGTTGGTCTCGTTCTGTGATTTCATTTCATTTCCTAATGTGCCTTTATTGGTTCAAGACATCACTGTCTTTATCGTATCTATTCCACGAATATTACTGAGTTTGCCTCCACTTCCTTCTAGTCTACTATGTGTTCTCGTGTCGTTATTTTCTTTATGTTTGTACTCGTGCGCGCACGCGCACCTGTATTTTCATATTTGTATTTACCTATTTATGGTTACAAGAACTGAGTCTCGGCTTGCGTGTCCACGTGTGCGCTCGCCTGTGTTTTTGTCTGTGTATGCCTGCATACGTATTTACATGCTGATAAGCTGAAACATTCACTTCAGACGGAATACAAATCAATTAGCTTGCCAAGAGACTTTCATTTATAAACGCTAATGCTGAAATTGTGCCAGTCGAGAAGCCGGGAACGGCGTCCTGGACGCTCAAACTACATTAGTCCTCATTACTAGGGCGAGACTGACGCTTCGTCAACACCAGCTCCACATCATTAACGCACCTTCGTTAGTGGATATTGTGCACTTGCTTGTTTAACAGTTTGGCACCACTTGCCACTCACCTGTTGAAAATCGCAGTGGAACATCTGGCTGTGTAGCGTAAAGCGAGAGCTTATCCCATATTTATTACTAATAACAGGGGGTTGTGTTTCGACTAATGTTTAGTGGGAATGTTCAAACTTCCAGTTGCCTCAAAAACTCCAATGTTGTTTTATGGGATCTGTCACACAGTAATGGCAATGGTGCTTACTGCCAGTGCGGGTGTCGGAATGAGGTGATTGCATGTGAGGCCAACATGGCGTTTTAATGTAGCAATAAAGTATCTCTCTCCTTCTACGTGTTTTTTATTATATTTTATATCTAAATGCAGAAGGATGGTAAAAAAAAAATCTAGCTACTGCCGCAAATGAACCGACGCGGAAAGCAACAGAGAAGAGCAGTTCTGTATATTTTGATTGCTATGCCTATCACTACTACTACTATTGTATTACAACCACTTTCTTCCTCTTTTCTACCTGTCATCTGGTTCTCTCTGCTATTCTCTCTCTGTTGCGACTTAAGAGAAAGCTTCCCAAAGGACTGAAATATCGTCTGAACTTTCCATTCTAAGTAACCTGCATTTTGACGACGAGGTTCATTATAAACAAGGTACCTTATGAGCAAGGTAGATTATGAACAGAGGCATTTTATGAACAACGAGGCACTTTATGAACAACGAGGCACGTTATGAACAACGATGCACATTACAGAAATTATAGCCCATATAGTTTATTGTGCGCAACTCGATACATTTTGGATAATGCGAAATATTATGGGTAACAGTACATTGTGAAATCCCCGGTACTAATTAAACCATTGAAACTCATTAGCATTGCTGGATTATTTTCACTGCAAATTACAATAAATATATAATGTTTTGAAATGTATAATAATTACGATGAATAAGAAAAATCGTATTTTTTTAAATTTACTGTGTGTGTGTGTGTGTGTGCGTGTGTGTGTGTGTGTGTGTGTGTGTGTGTGTGTGTGTGTGTGTGTGTGTGTGTGTGTGTGTGTGTGTGTGTGCGCGTCTGTCTGTCTCAGAGGAAACGTTCATAATGCATTTCACATTATCCAATTAACACAAGTGCTATCCAATCCTTTCATCCCGTTAACACAAGTGCTATCCAATCCTTTCATCCCGTTAACACAAGTGCTATCCAATCCTTTCATCCCGTTAACACAAGTGCTATCCAATCCTTTCATCCCGTTAACACAAGTGCTATCCAATCCTTTCATCCCGTTAACTCAAGTGCTATCCAATCCTTTAATCCCGTTAACACAAGTGCTATCCAATCCTTTCATCCCGTTAACACAAGTGCTATCCAATCCTTTAATCCCGTTAACACAAGTGCTATCCAATCCTTTCATCTCGTTAACACAAGTGCTATCCAATCCTTTCATCTCGTTAACACAAGCACTTGTCAATAACGCCCTTTAGAACCACTTTAAAATTCGTAAAGCTGTTACTGAGAACGGCTGAAATACAAGGGAAGGAGAGGCGACTTGCATCTCGTCCAAGTTACGTAGCATGTACCGTTCCCGTGGAACGCCTCGATGCTTAAGAGCACTTCATCCGAGGAATTGGAGCCAACCTTCCATTCCCTGGAGCATACCTTCCTTTACCCAGGCTCCTTATGGTCCATAATAATAATAATAATAATAATAATAATAATAATAATAATAATAATAATAATAATAATAATAACAATAATAATAATAATAATAAACTGTCTAGTGCTTAGTGGATGATGGATCGAATTTGCACTATTCATTGCGCTGTATTTCACATAATCAGGAGTTTTATCCTCTACAAAGTCATAAAAGAAGTATACCGAGATGTACTGAGGAAATTCACAATACAAAAATAACTTCAAAAATGTACACGAACCTGCAAACGTTATGACACTGGGGACCACTAGTCTATTTGCAATATAAACCAAATGAGGTCCAATTCACGCAGGTTTTTAGTACTCAGGTAAACACTCATAAAACCAGGAACAGGACGAAAAATTGTCAGAGGCAAGCATAATGTTTTATTCTAGCGCGCTGTCGTGCAAGCACATCAATGCTCAGGAACAGAGCATTTTTTGCCAAGAAGACACTATAGGAAGACGTTTCTATTTAAAGACGACGTTTATCTCAGTGACCTTTCTGAAATCAGTGGTCTGAAACTTCTCGTCGTGTAAAAATAAAACTTGTTTTTTTTTTTTTTACGAAAAACAAGGCACTAAAGTTTAAAAAAATTGTAAATGTTTATATTCTGACATGTTTTACGTAAATTTTCAAGTTTTTCAAGTTGACTAACTTGCAAAAAGAAACTTTAACACAGGAACTGTGTTGTTAATAATAAAGATTCCTGGATCTCATTTCAGAGTCTCTTCTTTTCATCAAAAGGTCGTCAGTATTTGTCCACTGTCAAACAGACGTTTCCTCGGAGCACTGTTGTCTTGCCAAGCGCACCGCTCATGAGTGATACCAGTGAATAAGCCAGTACAGCAACAGTGAACAAGCCAGTACAGCAACAGTGAACAAGCCAGTACAGCAACAGTGAACAAGCCACTACAGCAACAGTGAACAAGCCAGTACAGCAACAGTGAACAAGTCAGTACAGCAACAGTGAACAAGCCACTACAGCAACAGTGAACAAGCCAGTACAGCAACAGTGAACAAGCCACTACAGCAACACCTGCAACACTAATGTTGCAGGTGGTATCACTCAGTGAACAAGCCAGTACAGCAACAGTGAACAAGCCAGTACAGCAACAGTGAACAAGCCAGTACAGCAACAGTGAACAAGCCAGTACAGCAACAGTGAACAAGCCAGTACAGCAACAGTGAACAAGCCAGTACAGCAACAGTGAACAAGCCAGTACAGCAACAGTGAACAAGTCAGTTAGATGTAAACTTATACAATATAGACAATCAGTGGAAAAACGAGAGAATGTAATCAATTTAGGACATGTTTAACGGCGCTGGGACCAGCCAATCTCAGGACATGGCCTAAATTGATTACATTTGCGTGTCTTTTTCAACCAGAGCGAGCAATTATGTGGACAAAATTTCGCTCACTTGGGAGCTTTTTACATACTAAGTTTTTTTATTATGATACATGTGACCATCTTTTAGTCTTTTTAATTCATATCGTAAATGATATTCAGTATTATTAGGAGGACAAAATGATAATATTTCATTTGCCATGACGAAAAATACATTTTTTTTCTACTTTTGATACAAAATAATCTTCCTATTCTAACAGCTAAAGAAAAGTTTTAAAAATCTAAGTTCTCAGAATATAACCTTTGTTCTCTGGAATGGTCATAACGAATGGGAAAAACACCTTTTGTTAAAAAAAATGGCCATAATCATAGTAACTGGAGTTATTCTTTGCTATTCCAGAAATGAATATTGCACCTGTTCTTTGACTTCTTCCTAACTCTTTCTGACTTAATTTTATTTTTTTTTATTTTATTTTACTGTGGTGCTGTGGCTGGAAAAATGTCCAAATAACGCACACGTAGAGGAAATTTTTGACAACGTTGCTATCCGCCCTGAACCATTATAAAGTCACGTTATAATGAAAGGATCGAAACATTGTCTGAAATTTCCTTTCTTAAGTGAGAGTCATACGCGAATTTCTACCAATTTCTAAATCATCCGAATCTTGATAAGTGCCCAAGACGATTTCTAGTTCCCATTTTCAAATTAGGTTTCCGAAGGATAGAACAGGGTTGTACCTGCGCCTTTGATCCTATATAGTCACCATTACGGCATTCGAATCTAACGAGAAAAATATATTTCATTGTGTTTAGTAAATTATTGTAAACTTATCTAAAATATATTTAGTTGGCTTAGATTAAATTAATTTGCCCTTGTCGTTTTATACGGTTTTTTGATATAAAATTATTAATTTTTACATTGACATAAATGAAAAATTTTTTATCTTCAAACGTATAAGAGAAAATTTTAGACAGGACTTAATTTTAAATGAGTTCTTGCTAATTGACCAGTTTTACTTACTGACCAGTTTTACACAATATACACCGAGGCAGGGTGGCCCGAAAAAGAAAAACTTTCATCTTTCACTCCATCACTGTCTTGCCAGAGAGGTGCGTTACACTACAATTATAAAACTGCAACATTAACACCCCTCCTTCAGAGTGCAGGCACTGTACTTCCCATCTCCAGGACTCAAGTCCGGCCTGCCGGTTTCCCTGAACCCCTTCATAAATGTTACTTTGCTCACACTCTAACAGCACGTCAAGTATTAAAAACCATTTGTCTCCATTCACTACTACCAAATACGCTCACGCATGCTTGCTGGAAGTCCAAGCCCCTCGCACACAAAACCTCCTGTACCCCCTCCTTCCGACCTTTCCAAGGCCGACCCCTACCCCGCCTTCCCTCCACTACAGATTTATACACTCTCGAAGTCATTCTGTTTCGTTCCACTCTCTCTACATATCAGAACCACCTCAACAACCCCTCCTCAGCCCTCTGGATAATAGTTTTGGTAATCCTGCACCTCCCCCTAATTTCCAAACTACGAATTCTCCGTATTATATTCATACCACACATTGCCCTCAGACATGACATCTCCACTGCCTCCAGCCTTCTCCTTATTGCAACATTCATCACCCATACTTCACATCCATATAAGAGTGCTGGTACAACTATACTCTCATACATTCCCCTCTTTGCTTCCACGGACAGACTTCTAAGTGCACAACTCACCCTTTTCTCCCTCATCAATTCCATGATTAACGTCATCTTTCATAGACCCATCTGCTGACACGTCCACTCCTTAATATCTGATAACATTCACTTCCTCCATGGTCTTTCCCGCCAATCTGATATCCAGTCTTTCATCACCTAATCTTTTTATCCTCATAACCTTACTCTTTCCTATATTCACTTTTAATTTTCTTTTTTTACATGCTCTACCAAATTCATCCACCAATCTCTGCAACTTCTCTTCAGAATCTCCCAAAAATACAGTGTCATCAGCAAAAAACAACTGTGACAACTCTTAGTTTGTGCTTGATTCTTTATCTTTTAATTCCACACCTCTTGCCAAGACCCTCGCATTCACTTCTCTTACAACCCCATCTATAAATATATTGAACAATCACGGTAACATCACACATCCTTGTCTAAGGCCTACTTTTACTGGGAAATAATCTCCCTCTCTCCTACATACTCTAACCTGAGCCTCACTATCCTCGTAAAAACTCTTCACTGCTTTCAGTAACCTACCTCCTACACCATACACCTGCAACATCTGCCACATTGCCCCCCTATTAACCCTGCCATACGCCTTTCCAAATCGATAAGTGCCACAAAAACCTCTTTACCCTTGTCTAAATACTGTTCACCTATATGTTTCACTGTAAACACCTGGTCCACACACCCCCTACCTTTCCTAAAGCCTCCTTGTTCATCTGCTATCCTACTCTCCGTCTTGCTCTTAATTCTTTCAATAATAAATTTACCATATACTTTACCAGATATACTCAATAGGCTTATTCCCCTATAATTTTTGCACTCTCTTTTGTCCCCTTTGCCTTTATACAAAGGAACTATGCACGCTTTCTGTCAATCCCTATGTACCTTACCCTCTTCCATACATTTATTAAATAATAGCACCAACCGCTCCAAAACTATATCCCCACCTGCTTTTAACATTTCTATCTTTATTCCATCAATCCCAGCTGCCTTACCCCCTTTCATTCTACCCACTGCCTCACGAACTTCCCCCACACTCACAACTGGCTCTTCCTCACTCCAACTAGATGTTATTCTTCCTTGCCCTATACACGAAATCACAGCTTCCCTGTCTTCATCAACATTTAACAATTCCTCAAAATATTCCCTCTATCTTCCGGTACCTCTAACTCTCCATTTAATAACTCTCCTCTCCTATTTTTAACTGTCAAATCCATTTGTTCCCTAGGCTTCCTCAACTTATTAATCTCGCTCCAAAACCTTTTCTTATTTTCAACAAAATTTGTTGGTAACATCTCACCCACTCTCATTTGCTCTCTTTTTACATTGCTTCACCACTCTCTTAACCTCTCTCTTTTTCTCTTCATATACTCTTCCCTCCTTGCATCACTTCCACCTTGTAAAAACCACTCATATGCTAACTTTTTCTCCCATACTACTCTCTTTACATCATGTATATATATATATGTATATATATATGTATATGTATATATGTATATGTATATATATATATGTATATATATATGTATATGTATATATGTATATGTATATATGTATATGTATATATATATGTATATATATATATATATGTATATATATATATATGTATATATAAGAGCATTAACTATAACCCTTTAAAATTAAACTCGTTGGTAGATATGGAAACAAATGTTATATGATATAATTTTCAAAACTTTTGCAATAAGGTTTAACATGGCATTTTCCATGCTGTGGTCATTCCCCACGGAGCTCTCAGCTTACACTAAAACGTTCAGCGTATGTAAAAATTGCAGCAAACTTTTTAAATTAAGCTAAAAAGTTGAGCATATTTATAAGCTGCCTAAGGAATCAACGTGAACTCTGGTGGCCGGATGCTGTAAACACAGATGTTCTGCAAGATGACGTTACCAATTTTCTGACTGATTAGAAGCGCGATTAGCTGAAGGAAAATAGAGTCTCCAGTAGTCTTTTAGGATTTCGGGAATTATACAATTATCAACAGTGTAGGAGATGACGCACATGGATTAGTATGGGAGGATGTGGTGTGGATGGGGAAAATGCTACTAGATCCATAAGGGGATCATAGAGCACCAGCGTGAATGGGAAGCACTGGGATTCGATCCAAGGGAAGTTTAGCTCTAATCTTACAGATCAACAGCCTTTCAACTGCACCACGGCCCCTCCTTGGAAGGGATACAGTGCTGGAAGTAAGACCGGAGAGACGGAAAAGGTTTGGGAGAAGAGAATGGTATAGTGAGGGAAAGGGATAGGCAGTCGG
The DNA here is from genome assembly GCF_038502225.1 of Cherax quadricarinatus. Lineage (NCBI taxonomy): Eukaryota > Metazoa > Arthropoda > Malacostraca > Decapoda > Parastacidae > Cherax > Cherax quadricarinatus. The sequence continues at coordinate 21,990,148 of NC_091323.1, forward strand.
CACAAGTGAGAGAGGGAATGCGAAGTGAAGAACGGGAAATGGTGCAAAGAATAAGAAGAGGTAAGACCCCTGGAAGGTAGGAGGTGGGGAAGAAAGTAAACAGGGGAGGGAAGAGAAAGAGGAAAAAGAAAGAAGTGGAGAAGAGAGAACTGTGAGGAGAAAGAGGAAGGAGGAAAAAGTAATGAAAATTAGAAAAGGGGAAAAAAAGGAGTAGGAATAAAAAAATACAAGAAAATTATGAAAGGATGAAGTAGGCGCTGAAGAAACAAATGCGGGATTAGACAGGAGAGGGAGAGATGAGACTGACGAGGGAGAGAGGTGACTGACGAGGGAGAGAGATGACTGACGAGGGAGAGAAGAGACAGGTGAGGGAGAGAAGAGACTGATGAGGGAGAGAGGAAACAAGTGAAGAAGGAGACGGAGCAGGAAAGAGACTGAGGAAGGGATGTAGCGACGATGAGTGTTTTAAATAAAATTTATTTTTTATTCCTATGCCCAAGCCAAAGAAATTGCACAGAAAGTGCAATTTGTTCTTCAGAAACCTCAGAGTTTATTTTGAAAACTTGACTCGCTCTTATTATTAATCTTGTTGTCATTATTCACATTTCCATCCGACATATTAAAAACTGTATAGAATTTTCCCCTTCTGCCACCACAAATATTATTCTGCTCATAGCGAAGCGCTAAACACGTAGGGATCAAACAACACCTGAAATGCCCTTCCAGAGAACCCGTTTTATAGCCTCGCATAGTGAAAGCTGCAAACATATAGCAAACACCAAAAGCCTGAGTCCGAAATAAATTTAATATTCGTATAACCAGAGTGATAAACTGGTGATAAACTCTTCAGAAGACACAACTCAGTGTTCAACTACTTTAAATCAGTGATTCCCAAAATGAGAAGTACCGCCCCCCCCCCCCCCTGGAGGCGGTGGAAAAGATCTGAGGGGAAGGTAGGGGGGCGGCAGGGTGACATCAGAACTAAGGGAGCGTTTGTTTTACATAATCTATATGACAAACTCCAAGTCATGAACATTTAAGTAACACAAATGCTTAGCAGAGCGAGGCTTCACTGCAGTCGTTAAGCTTCTTTCCAAGCAAAGAAACACTGAAAATTGGTGAATGCGAGGCTCTAAGACTTCTTGGCGCCTGATGTTGAGAATCTGTAAAATTGTGAAGACAATGTAGTTACAGATGAGATGTAAATACCCTTTCATAATGTAAAATAAACTGCTTTACTGTTAATTGATATTTGTGAAATAAATATGATCTTTTATAGTTAGATTAGTTGTTTTGAATTTACAATCAACCTAATACCAAGAAATAGGTGTGTTCGTATGTGTGTGTTTGGGGGAGGATGGGCGCTAAGGATGTGGCCTGGGAGCCATGGGAGTGGCAGCCTGATGAAGTTTGACAAAACACTAATCTAAATTTACAGCAACTGGCAATAAACTTTCTTTTAACCACAACACATGGTTAGTACCAAACGGCAAAATGCTTTTATCCTTAAATTCTAATGTAAAAACAAGCCATGATTAACTACCGAATTTACTTGTAATGGTATTATGGGAATACCGATAAACTGTTGTTGTTAAAGACACAAGCAGGGATTAGATACTTTATCTAATACAACGTATAACCTGCTGACATTTGAAAGAGTCTCTTGTAAGGGCGAAGAATTGCCGTAAAGTTACCAATTAGTTCTTACGTTTTTATCGACTACCACATCGACCTTGACATATAGTAGTAATCTTAAGCTCGGTACAACAAACTTTTTTAAATTGCATCATTTTGTCACTTACGACAAGTAAGAAATAGTTTTAACATTTCCTAAAGTTCTTGATTTGCAATATAAAATACTTTCAGTAACAATACAAAATACCAAACATTACAATACTTTATGTATAATGCAGCTAATGAATTATCTGTGTACTATTAGGCGTAAAATTGTTACCTTACCATAACATCGATAAAGTTAAGTTTGTATAAGTGTACATCAGTAGAATATAATGAGACTGATTTTCTAAAAAAAACTTTTTTTGTTTTGCATTATATTTTCCACATTAACGAGTCACACTTCACTAACTTAGTCACACACTAGGAATTGTGGTTTATATGAGGCTGATACACTTTCTAATTCTAATATGAAAATGTATTTTAATGTTGTGCAAGAATAGTATATAATACCGACAAGAATTATTATTATTATAATCAAGGGGGAAGCACTAAACCCGTAGGATTATACAGCGCCTATGGGGGGATGGAAGGCATTCAGGCTTAATTCAGGGAACTGGAGCACAGATCCAACTGGACAACAGATCCAATTCCCTAGATCAAGAGCCCCTCACCAGCGTCAAGGAGCCTTCCTTGAGGGGAATACCGACAAGATGAAATTAAGACATGTGCAACATCTGGGTATCTTTATTGTAGACGTTTCGCGAAACGTCTACAATAAAGATACCCAGATGTTGCATATGTGTCTTAATTTCATCATGTATTTTAATGATCATTTCTGCACATAGTTTCTCTGTCACGATTTGGAAATAACACGTAGAGAAAACAATCCTAAATTACATAACACATTTCGCTCATTATTTTCTAGCTCTCACTGAGCAGTTACTCCGTATTTTAATATCTGCTCTATCGACTTTTCGGAAGGCCTTGGTCATCTGACCGAAGCCCTCGGTTGGCTTACCGGTCCATCCCTTCAAAAATTCTGGTCATAGTTATAACCACTTACTTTTGGTCCTTTGAAGAAAGACAATATATACCAAATATTTATAAAAAAAATGAAAACTACACTTCCGGGGACACGAAATGAAGAAAAAACAAGTTCTCATTATTTTCATAAAACTTCTGTTTTACTTGTCATTATAAAATACAAATTTCTTAGGATAAAGGTGGAAAGAACGAGAGAGAGACATCGACATCATGCCTAACCCTTCTAGGGTTGGGTAGGTGCCTGAGCCCGAGCCTTTAGCTCATAAGACTGTCATTCCCATTTGCCCCCTTGGGGCGGGGATGGCAGACCAGAGAGGCCTAGCTTGTGGCTAGGCCTGGGGACAGTTGGTCCCGAAGATGAGGAGGTACTTGTGCCTCCTCCCATGGGAGACTTAGGTCTCAGATACTCCCTAAAGAGGGAGCCAAGGCCGGGCCACCACTTGGAAAAGGCCCGGGCCGGGAGTAAGTAAGTAAGTAAGTAAATTTATTCAGGTATACACAATACAGTTACATAGAATTATCATACATAGCAGCATATGTGTAGAGAACCTAGGATAACCCAAAAAAGTCAGACAGAGTGACTTATTTCCATTGGGGTCCTTTTACCTAATTATTATAATATAAAGGTTATAATATTTTATTATTCTATAATGAAGATAACATCTTATTATCATACTAAAAAGACTATCTACTACACGAGGGTCATTAAGACTATCTACAATACGAGGGTCATTACTAGGAATAAGGTAAAATTTACACGTATTTTAGCTAAAAAATAGAAAATCATTCCCCTCCCTTTCTGTAGCTACATTCATCAGACACCTTTTGGCACTCTTCTTGAACTGGTTCAAGCTATGACTGGCTTTGACATATGTAGGAAGTCTGTTTCATTCCTTTATTGCTGTACAATAAAAGGTGTTTGAAGCCTGGCCACTGACTGTGGGTACTACAAAGTTGTGCTCTCTCCCCCTAGTACTATGATTGCTTTGGTTCCCAACCTTGACAAAATTGGCAGCAAGATATTCTGGACACTGTTTGTGAGCATTTTATAAACAGGATTTAGCTTCAGTTGTTTTACTCTGTCTTCAACGTTTAGCATATCCAACTCCTGTAATTCATCCTGGCCTACTTCTAAAGCCCGATTGATAGCTATGGAGAATGCTGTTGTCATTAAGGTACTTAACTACTTGAGAATACACCGCCCTCTCCAGAATTTTAGATATTATACTGAGTATACTAACAGGTCTATAGTTGCTTACATCAGACCTATTATTTTTCTTGAAGATAGGAGTAACTCTGGTACGGAGAATACCGGCTAATCTTTAATAATAATAATAATAATAACGAGAGAGAAATGATAAGAAAAAATAAACGAATAGAACAAGTCGGTAAATAACGAGAAACATAGTGAAATATATATTCAAAATTAAACACGAACGGCAAGAGGAAATTGAAATAGTTATCCAAAAGCAACAGTAAATTTACAAAATGTGCACTAATAAGAATTAAGTTGAAATTGGCACATGGCATTGGTGCGCAGTAATGAGAGAGAGAGACTGCGGATTTGCATGAGGATAAGATAATATCCACTAAACATAGCACTGCTTAACGAAGTCATTTACAGTGGTAATAACAGACAAAACAGACTCGCCGCCTATTTGGACACTGCAAAGGCAGACTCTTGCTGAAAGATCACGGTTTTCGACAAGGCACAATTGTTTTTTTAAGCAATGACGTTCATATTGAAGGTCCAGTGGTGCTACACCAGTAATTATTTGGATGAAAAGGAAGGAAATTAGTTAGCCTTTCGGTCCCCGAGGTAAACTATTCATATATCATTTACTCTATTAATAGTTTTATTTTTAATATTATAGAGAAGTGCTAAACCCGTAATAGGCATACAGCGCCTGGACAGTAGACGATAATCTGATTTGCTCCGAGAAAGTACAGAATATCTCACTCAAATGCTGATATATATATATATATATATATATATATATATATATATATATATATATATATATATATATATATATATATATATATATACACATACATATATATATATATATATATATATATATATATATATATATATATATATATATATATATATATATATATATATATATATATATATATATATATATATATATATATATATATATATATATATATATATATATATATATATATATATATATATATATATATAATATATATATATATATATACATACGTATAGGGTGGTTAAATTATTAAAGCCACTCCAGAAAAATCGGATACTTATTAATGAGTAATACATTTATGGTGGAACACAGTTTACCTGAATGTGTTCCAGAAATGTAATACGTAGAAACACTGAGGTAATCGGTGGGGAAGAGGTTTACACGTGGTGTAGTGTTGCCGAGACCAAATCAGTGTTTCCCTGGAATTGAGAGTGGAAGGTTGTATGCGTCATTTTAGTCCTTGAAGTGAACATTAAACACCTCGAAACAGTATTTTTGTATGGTGATTTGTGTTTGCATTTGTTAAAATATGTTTAGCAAGTACTTGTGGTTATTTTTTTAATTTGTTTATTCTTTTTCTTACAGAAACTGTACTAAAAATCATCTTTTCATAAAAATGGGCAAAACAAAAGACATATCACCGAGATAGGAGGCAAAATTCGTGAGTTACTGACAGAAACAGGTTAGTCTTATAGAAAAATAGTTGTAAAAATAAATATTTCAAGTAGTACTGTTAACAGATTGGCACTAATTATTAACGATGGAGGAAATAATCCTAGCTTAAGTGATAGGAAAGGATAGTTCTAAGAGGAGACTTCCTTATTGAAAAGAAGCTACTTATCAATAGAAGAATGCCAATGGTGCAACTTAAACACCAACTGGATCTCGACAATATTCCTGTTTCAACGAGAACCCAGAGAAGACGAGCACATAACTTCGAACTAAAAATTTCTTGCCCACGTAAGAAACCCAAGTTGACTCTTAAAGTGATTGAAAAGCGTTTAGAATGGACAAAAGTACTCAACGTTCACTGCAGATGACTAGAAATCGGTAAGTCAAAATTTGGTAATCATAGATTTTTATTTTTTAGCAAATGAGTGATTTGAATGTCTGACAAAAATCTGTGTGACAACTCCAACATTTTTCATACCTACAAATGACTGTCTTACTTTCATTGCAGGTTTGTTTCAGTGATGAATCGGTATTTCAAGTAACGTGTGACAATTCTCAATTTGTAAGAACACGTGTAACTGCGGAATTACGTCCTAAATGTGTAGTGAGCACCGTTAAATATCCAACATCTGTTATGGACTGGTCATTAATTAGTAGTAAAGGTACAGACAGGTTGTATGTTGTTGAAGGCACCATGGCACGGGATCAGTATAGAAGAGTCTCAGATACTAAACTCATTCCTTAGTTACGTTAATTGGTTTCAAGGTGAAAATTTATTCCATTTTATGCAGGATGGAGAACCATGCCAAAAAAGCAAAATCTATTGAAGCATTTCTTCTAGACTGGACAGGTAATTCACCAAATATATATTCAGTAGAGAATTTATATGAAATAGTTAAAAGAAAATGAGAGCAAAGTCTATCACAACCGAAACACAGTTGATAGAGAGACTAACATGAGTATGAAACCATAATGATGTGCAAACCCGTTGTCGTACCTGCACAGAAAATATGCATCGACGCATCACTTCTCTAATTAAGGTTAAAGGTGGGCTAACTAAGTGTTAAATGTGTCGAATATATGTTCAGTACATTCAAGTAAACTGTGCTCTACGATAATTGTATCATTCATCCAACTTTTTTGAAGGAAAGTCAATGTAATATGCTTAAAACCGAAAAATATTCGATTTTTCTGTTGTGGCTCTAATAAATTGGCCAGCCTCTGTATATAAGATTAAACAAACGGATAGACGAGAGGCTGGAACCGTGGTCCCAAAACTAACAGGTCCTCTTCAGCAGTATATAACGAGTGAGTAGTGTATGGATGGGAGGTCTAGTGAGCATATAGGCGGCATGGTGGTCCATGTGAACGGGATTCAAACTAGCTTGAATTATGTCAGGTCTCTTTATGCTAGTAAAGTTCTTGGGGACCTATCTGTGTGAATAAGTGGGGACTCCAAAATAAACCCGGTACTCAGATGTACCATCTTTAGCCAGACTTCATTATTTCATATGGGTTTTACTTGTCGTTCTGGTGTAGTAAAGTTGGGCTTTTGTTTGATTAACGCTATTTATTTTTTGCTTTGTGTTACTCATTCATTTTGTGGATAAGAGCTGCACCTTCTCATTTGATAGTGTGATTTATATTGTTATTATTATATTCAGTGGAAAGAGCTAAACCCTCATAAGAAGTGGTTAGATCCAAGAAAGCATGTAAATAAAAGCAGATATAAAACAAAAACACCAAAAAGAAAACACGTGTTCCAAAAACGAAGCAAAAAATATATATTAACAACGACACTCGTGTCCCAAACTCGCACAAAATTCCACTCTGTATTAATAATTTTTATCTAGATTTGCATAATGAAATGGCGAGTGCCACTAAATGTGGCACCGGGAAACAAGTAGCTCGACAATAGCCACTAACGAGGCACTATTAATGATGTGGCTCTCGTGTTGAGGAAGCATCAGTCTGGCCCTCGTGATAAGGATTAATGTAGTTACCAGAGCCATCATGCCGCACAGACTCTCAACTGCAACAATTAGCACATGAATTGGCCGTTATTAAGGAGGAAATTTGATATTTGTCTCACCGTAGATGATGGATGAAACCCAGTCCGTTTCTCATTGACACTCCCATTTGTATTCCATATTTGTATTTCTCATTTCTATTGCCAATTCCTATTCGTGTTTGTGTATATATTTCTTTTCTATACGGCCATTTTTATTTCCGTTTGTATTCCTAATTGTATTTCAGCTTGATTTTCTCAATTTTATTCACATTTGTATTAACATTTGCATTCTCACTTGTATTCCAACGTAACTTTTTCCCAGCAAATACAAAATAAATTTTTACTGTTAATAAAAAACGTAGTTACGTTTTTCCTGGAAAGTTGTCGTACATGTCTATCTTCATATTTCAGAAGTTTTACATATTTTTTTTTAAATTTGCTACCGAGTTTCAGGCCAGAGCACTCAACGCTGCCTCAAGTGATTAATAACTTCATTAGGAAAATCTTAAAAATTATAAATACTACTGCACATAATATCTAAATTATATTTATGCCACATTTCCTGAGCAAGTATATATATATTTTTTTTAATTCAAATTAGCTTATAATGTTGTTTAACTGATAAAGTACACAGGCTCCATGTTGCTGGGTCGTATACGACCCGGTATTATTTGTGGAGTGTGTATTCGCATGGCAACGTATTGCACGACTCACGAAATCGTAATGACACGATTGCGAACAAACCATACCACGGGTGGGGTTAGAACTTGCGATCAGAAAGTCATAAAACTCCAGACCAGACCGGCCCAATGGTTAACGCGTCGGTTTGGAGTTTTATGTCTCTCTGATCGCAGGTTCTAACCCCGCCCGTGGTATGGCAACGCATTGGACTTTATGCAAGAGAGTGTCCCATAGGTATAAGTGAAGAAATGGTTGGAAAAGAACAATAATAATGTTATCTAATGGCCAGGGAATAATTTGAATTTGAATCTTGCCTAAAACTGGAATAAAATTAAATGAAAGTTTCGTTAAAGGACACATGATCAGGGCGGATAAAAAAAAAACGGCTGGATTCAAGAAAACGATTTCATTAACTTTTATAAACTTCCTGGTTCTATTCATTACCATCTAAAATTGGTAACCAAATCACAGGGGAACATGACCAAAAATTAAAAAGCGAAATGTGCTATTCTTACCCTTTATCTTGTGTTACTAGAAATAACTTTTCAGTCTGGCAGTGGCTCAATATCATTTTACTGAGTCTGTAATTGTTTAGATGACAAGAAAACTTAACAGAGCGCCACCAACGTTTAGAATATTAAAAAATAAATTGCTTCAGTTTTAAAGGAGGAAGACTGTAAAGGGAAAAGTTATACAGGATTTATTTTATTGGTGTCTCTGTTGAATGATTGTCGAGGTCTTCAGTTCTCTCCCTGGAAGAACTATATGTGGCGCCATCATCTTTATTCTGAGATGTTTCTCTCCTGTTTTTCTCGCCTTTTCTTTCTTCAGGAGAGGTGCCTGACTCTTAGTTTCACCTACACCGGCCCTGTATTCAGGAAAGGTGCTTTTTGACTCCTAGTTTCACCTACACCGGCTCTGCAGTCCACGTAAGCATTAAAGTTGTCTTTGTTATTGAAATTTTCTATTTTGTTGAAGGCTTCAAGTAGATTTCTTTACATTTTGTTAAGTATTGATTAATGACTTGGCTTTCACCTGTTTAACCTCTTGTTTTGTTCCAGTCCTCAGTTCATGACCTGGTTCCCCATGGAGAGAGATGAACGGGAGCGGATGTTTTTAATGTACTGGCTGTTTACATACTTGTGTGGTCTTGGACGTTCTCATAACTGAGATGTTTTTATCCCAGAAGTGTCTGAACAAACGTTATATAAATTCCCCTCTTCGTCAAGAGTTTTTTTTTTTTTCAAGAGACAGCCTTCACTCGCCTAAGGTCTGTCTGTGACTCAACCTAATAATTCCAATCAATTTACCTCGCAGTAACGAGAATTGCCACAGTGTGGCAAAAACTCCAGCTATATAATCTCGACTGGCAGTCATTCAGTGTTTCACTGACATCTTGACTTGACTGCTCCTCTGGTTGAGGAATTCATTTTATATATATTTTTTTTATTAGCTTTGCCTAGTCATGCATTACCCTACATCTTCATGTATCAAGAATTAAAATTTCTGTAAGATATACAATATAAAGTTGTACATTACGGCAGAGGCCACTCTGAATACAAACAACGAAAAACTCAGCTTAAAGTGAGCATCTAAACAAAAATAGTGAGTGAAACAGGCTATAAAATGAACGTTCATTTAGACAACATTTACCTCGATGTAAAGCTGTATACAGTCATATGGCATGACTTAATAAAGCTCTACACAGGGCAAAATGTAGTCTCAACAGAAGCAATCTGCGTCTTTCCTTATCTATTGTCGGCAATACGCCATTTGGGTCTCAAAAAAATATATAATTGAAGAGAAAAATCACGAGACGTAAATCCCCAAGTAGTTACCACATAATACCTGAGTGAGGTCCATACTTGTGTCGCGTAAGGCTATGTTACACGACTTCTATTTCGGCTTATTCGTTGGAATATTACACGTTCACGCACACACACGAGCTGGAATAAATCACTGCTAGCCTTTATACTCTACGGGTGGTGCTTGTATCACCCAGTAATGAACCTGACCTGCCTTCGGTAAGTACGTGCTATATCTTTATTACACTACATAATGTGAAGTGAAAATGTCGTGCACACCAGCTGTGTCCTGCAGTGACCGTGTCCATCAGCTATGTGTCCTTGTGTGACCCTGTCCACCAGCTGTGTGTGTCCTTGTGACTCTGTCCACCATTTCAGGCCCGAATTATATTAGAAATGAGACATCTTTGTTATTACCAACTACAAAATAGTATTACACCAACTTTAAGATCAACTTATAACTTTACAATAACATAGTATCAACTTAATGACTACTTAATACTATTCAAAATAACACATAATTTAAAGCTTACCTATTCTGTTGATAATAGTATGATACCAACTTCGAAATTACGTAACAACTGCAAGACAACATGGCACCAACGTCAAGATTACATACTACAGTAGAGCCACATCTCATGCAGTACGGAATGATAATGACGCAAGGGTCCGGAACAAATTTCTTCAGACTGCTGAAGAAACATCTGGCTACTATATTTTAATCACTTTTCACCAGCGTGAGAGCGACATTATTTCTATCGTGCCTCGGGTACTCTCAACCACACTGGTTTGGGATGGTAATCCGAAATCACTAAACCAGAGCCGAGTGCAGAAAGAGTGGCAGTTTTAAATTTGCATCATAGAGACTGACAACGTTCAAGTAGCATTCGCGTGTGGTGCTACAGGAACGTTGGAAATATGACAGCCAGAGTCATTATTTATGCGGACTCTTGCAGTACGACCACTAGCTTCACGAGGCATAAAACATAACATACTACACCACGGGTAATCGGGTCTTCTGATCCACGGAAAGGGAGGGCGTTCCTTACCCAACTACTACTACAGGTCACACTTGGTCGAGTCGCTCCACCCAAGACTTGCTTCACTCAGATACTGTTGAACTCTCAAATTGAACAGTAAATGAATTAAAAAAAGAACTTTAACTCAGTATACACGTGTATGTACATATATATATATATATATATATATATATATATATATATATATATATATATACACACACACACATGCGTGTGTATATATATATATATATATATATATATATATATATATATATATATATATATATATATAATGTATATATATATATATATATATATATATATATATATATATATATATATATATATATATATATATATATATATATATATATATATGTATGTATACACACACACATGCGTGTGTGGACAGACAAGATGGAAGTTGAAGACTCAGATGAGTCAAAGGGATGTTAAGAAATATTTCTTCAGTTACAGAGTTGTCAGTAAGTGGAATAGTCTAGCAAGTGATGTAGTGGAGGCAGGTACCATACATAGCCTGAAGATGAGGTATGATAAAGGTCATGGAGCAGGGAGAGAGAGAGGACCTAGCAGCGATCAGTGAAGAGGCGGGGTCAGTAGCTGGGTCTCGACCCGTGCAACCACAATTAGGTGAGTACACAAGTTCTACCTCCGGAGCAAGTCTTGGACGCACGGTCTCGGAGACAATAATAAATTTTCTTTGACAAAATACCTTAGGTTTTCTCTTTAAAACCTTTCGATTATTATTTTTTAGTGCCCACATTCGTTTGTTTTATGTTACTTAGAAGGGAAAACAGAACACCTTTTTTTATTAACAGTTTTACTGATCGTCTCGCGCCTCATGGTACACAAAGGCTGGGAAGCACGTCAATACCAGACACTCATTCTAAACCACTTTCTTACTGAAGTCAAGGTACTGTATAGAGTTTATGAAGAGCGAAGTGTTCTCACAATAAAAGTCTACACCAAACTTGTCTATTATTTTTCATTATTGGTGACACTGACCTTCCTATCCTTCCTCTTTTTTTTTTATCTCCGTCCTTCTCTTTCCGCCTCCCCTGCTCCGTGTATCGAGCCGGAAGATTGCTGCCAGACTCCGTCGTTTATGTACACTGCCTCTCAGGCAGCGAGCGGGAGGCAGGTGGTGCAGGCGGGGCTGGAAGGGTCATTAATACAAGAGAACTGTACAGAAGCACCGCTCGAGGAACGTCTTAGCCTGCAGGAAGAACACCAGCGCTAGAACCTCTAAAGAATACAATGCTTTCTTTATTAGGTTTGAGCACAGTTTGCCTCGCCATTAACGGATGGAAGATCGAGCCTTCACTATTTGCGGGGAGAGAGACACAAGGGTTTAGCGCTGTATATAACTGCTGTTCATATTACCTTTCCTAACTTTCGACATTAAACATTTATGTCAAGCGTCTTTGCCGATATTTTTATAACCGATATTTTCATAACTCACGTCACTAATATGACGTTCATGACGTTATTACTATAATTTCAGTGCTTGGAAGCTGGCAGTCTTCTAATAAATTTTTCTTGCAAGGGGCACTTGACACTGGCGACTGGTATGACCAGGGCACTAGACACTGGCGACTGGTATGCCCAGGGCACTAGACACTGGCGACTGGTATGACGGGGCACTAGGCACTGGCGACTGGTATGACGGGGCACTTGACACTGGCGACTGGTATGACGGGGCACTAGACACTGGCGACTGGTATGCCCAGGGCACTAGACACTGGCGACTGGTATGACGGGGCACTAGACACTGGCGACTGGTATGACGGGGCACTAGACACTGGCGACTGGTATGACGGGGCACTAGACACTGGCGACTGGTATGCCCAGGGCACTAGACACTGGCGACTGGTATGACGGGGCACTAGACACTGGCGACTGGTATGCCCAGGGCACTAGACACTGGCGACTGGTATGACGGGGCACTAAACACTGGCGACTGGTATGACGGGGCACTAGACACTGGCGACTGGTATGACGGGGCACTAGACACTGGCGACTGGTATGCCCGGGGCACTAGACACTGGCGACTGGTATGTCCGGGGCACTAGGCACTGGCGACTGGTATGCCCGGGGCACTTATCAATCTTACTTATGCCCACCCTCGTTTGAGCAAAGACGCTTCTTCTGAACGTATTTGCTTGAAATTTCTTCTTTTTCTGCAACATTGCAAGCTCCTGATGTGTTCATTGCAAAACGAAAGGCCTTCAGCTGTCATTCACCTCTCTGTGCCGAATAGGTAAACTTGCGATTTTGGCTTAAATACCAAAGCTCTTCTTGCCGAATAAGGCAAGCGAAAATTTGTGTATGCAATAATTTCACAAAAAACATTCCGAACCTAACGGAAAAAATATATTTCATTGTGTTTGTTTATTATTAAATTATTGTAAACTTATCTAAAATATATTTAGTTGAATTAGGCTAAATTAAATTGCACTTGTTTACTAAAGTTCTTTTTGGTACAAAATTATTAATTTTTACATTAACATAAATGAAAAAATCTTTAAACGTACAAGAAAATTTTAGAAAGGATTTAATTTTAAATGAGTTCTTGCTAATTCACCAGTTTTACCTATTCGGCACATCATGTATATATATATATATATATATATATATATATATATATATATATATATATATATATATATATATATATACCATATATGTACCATATTATGTAATAAAATGTTCCTATTGGTAAAAAAAAAAATATATTAATACATGGGGTGGTAGGGGAAGTGGAATATTCAAACGGCTTCAGGAAGAAATCCAAATATTCTTCCTTGGAGCCTTTTTATCCACTTCTCCGAGGCTATGGGTCCCACAATTTACACCAGAGGTGGACCCCTTTTATTCTATATATATATATATATATATATATATATATATATATATATATATATATATATATATATATATATATACCACCTCTACAGCTGGAATGGGGACCCTCATCCTCAGAGAAGACAATAAACGTACCTCAGGGAAAACTCAAGGTTCTCCCCGGAGCTGTTTGAATATTTTCTTCTCCTACCACCCCCTATATATTTTTTATTCTATGTGAACATTTATTAATAAACAAAATACATTTACAGAAAAAAACATAAACATGAATACAATGGCACAATGTATCAAAGATGATGAATTTCCTCCAGCTCCTCCGAGGCTGGACGTGAACCAAGTATGCAGCAAGCATTTCCCCTCTGGATGGCGACGCTGAGGCGCTGGAACATGAAAGTGGCTGCCCTTGGGTCCCTGGTGGTGTCGATGAGTCTGGAACCCAATTCTTTAAGGAAACGTGTGGCATTTTTTCCCCATGACCCCAAGGTCTCTGATCCCACTGGGACAAATTGATACTGTTGGCTAATGTCCCTGTACATATATATATATATACATATATATATATATATATATATATATATATATATATATATATATATATATATATATATATATATGTACTAAAAAAGTTATTCCAGAATTGAACAGCGCATGAAGAGGCATTTATGTCAGGTGTCATTCAGTTTTCGACTCACTCTTTCAGCAGCATTTACAAAAAAAAAAATTCGATATAGAATCATATCAACTACACGAGTGTCATTAAGGCTCCTTGCCCCCATAACCGTAAGAATTCACAAACGTAGTATAAAGAATCTTATATGCTGCATTGGTAAACTTCAATAGAAAAGCTTCGAGATATATGGATTGTAAAATGCTACGAACGCTGTTTACAACAGACTCTACATAAAGAGTGGAACGTGCACCTGTTGTGTTGTGTTCTCGCCAAAAATTAATATATTGATACAATATTAAATGACTGCTGCACCTTACAAAATGGCTCCAGTGTGATAAACGTTACCAAGTAATTGACGACTGTTAGAAATTGAGAAAATGTTACTGAGAAAATAACAGTTGCTACCGGGAAACTGACAACTGTTACCAAAAAATTGACTACTGTCATGATAAAATTGGCAATTACCGAGAAGTAGTAAATTGTTACGAAAAGCAGCGCATGGAAAATTTGACTAAAGGAAACTAAAACTGGTACATATATTGATGTTAAAACTTGTATCTACATTGCCTGGATGATTTATCGCTCAACCCCAGAGGACTTGGTGCAAAGACCCAACACAATGTTAGTTGTGTGAAAGTGTTATTTATGGGGCAACTTTTACAGTGTTATGAGTCGGAGGCGACCTGGGGAATTGATATGTATTTTCTAGGTTCAAAAATGTGACCCTACACTTTATCGATTTTTTTAATTGTTTTTAGTATGCCTAAATTGTACATTGTACATGTACAATGTACAATGTACATTGGTCTCATTAACTGTTAAATAATGCCAGTTAAATCATTTCATTTGTTACAGCTGTAAAATATTGATGTTGATAATCGAAAAGGGTGGAGAAATAAACTCGAAAAACTATAAATTTTGAGTATAAAATCCACGACACACTATATTTTAATGATTTAATAACTCAACCAGAAGGGGGTGTAATTCCTTCCATGGTGGGAAGAATTTTAGCTTTTTAGGGGGGTACTGGGACAACTACTCAACGAAGTGTGATGTGTAGATTGTATACAATCTGCAGAATTGTAGTCTGCTTTAAATTTAAACTGAGACATTCTGTAAAGTTTTTTGAATATCAAAGATTAAATTAAAAATAAAATTAAATATTTCACTTTCAATCTCATTCTTGTTTTTTTATTCGCAGAATTTGGAGCCCATCATGAGTGTCAAAAAAGAGGTACGATGATCCATATATTCAATATGATTTGACATTCATCATCATCAATGGAAAAGTCTTCAATATGTTATTTGTAACAAAGTTTTGTCAAATGATCCCATGAAGTTAACAAAGTTGAAACAACAATCACAAAATGTTTATCCTCAACACAAGGGCAAAAGCTTTTTTGAAAGTCATGGGATTGATATCAAAAAATGAAGCTGGATTCAACAGCGGTATTCCAAGAAATGAACCAAAAGATATCAGAGCAGAAAAAAATACAATTGGGGAAGCTTGGATCACACCTTGCACTCTCAAAATGGTGGAAATTGTGCTGGAAAATGAACAAGGGAGAAAAAACTTGCAGGCGTTTAAAAGAGTACTGTTCAAAGGAGGATTAGCGACATGTTCATTGACGTCAAGGATTAAGTTATACAGGAGATCAAGTCTGCAGCATCTGGGTTATTTTCAGTTCAACTTGATGGATGGACTGATGTTGCATCGTGTTCGCAGTTGCTGATGTTTACAAGATATCATCACTTAGGTTCATTTAAAGAGGAGTTTCTCTTTTGTTCTCTTGAAACTAAAAAGGCCTCAGATGTTGTGGGAAAAGGTTTCATCTTTCTTTGAACCAGAAAATCTTTCGTGGGATAATGTCTTTTGGGTGTTGTACAGATGAAGCACCAGTGAAAAAGCCATCTCCAAAAGTGAAAAGCATTCATTGTATGAACCATCGACAGGCACTGGCGTCAAATGCACTTCCGGCTCCACTAGGGAAGGTTTTGGATCAAACAATTCAGATCGTGAATTTTGTCAAAGGATGAGCTCTCAGCTCGCGACTTTTCCAGCAGTTGTGTATCGACATGGATGTAGGCCATCATTTGCTTCTTTTCCATAAAAACGTTCAACGACTTTCAATAGGAAATATAACTGAGCGAGTATTTGAGCGAGATGAGCTCAGATTATTTTCCGAAGTTCAGGGTAAGATGGAATTTTTTTGCCTGGTTGTTCAACCGATTTGGTTGACATTTTTGAGCAGCTGAATAAACTGAAACTCCAGGTGGAATTCAAATATATAATTCATGGATTCCTTGCTGGTTATCATGAGCAAGCTGGAAAACTGGAAGAGAAAGGTCGAGATCAAAAATGCTGCAGTGTTTGAGAAACTGTCATCAATTCTTGTTGTTGGTGGTGAAGACCGAGTGCTTCCAGACTTTGCAAAAAATGAAATTCTGCAACATTTTGACAGCACTGGAAAACGAATTCAGCCGCTATTTTCCTGAACTCTGGAATGAGGAGTTGGATTTACTGGGAAATCCGTTTAAATTTTCAACTTAAAAAGTTTCTGAAGATTGTCAAGATCAATTTCTGAAACTGAAGACTGATTCGAGGGCAAAATATGTGTTCCATGAGAAATCAAAGAATTTTGGCCCTTGATATGTGATTCCTATCCAAAAGTAGCAGAGTTATGAATGCACTGCTCCCATTTGTCGACATATCTTTGTTAGTTAGGTTTTTTAACTCTGTTGTCAATGAAAGCGAAGCAACGAAGGTTGAAGGGGTTTGAAAATGACCTGCGTTATAACTGTACTAATATAGAAAAAATCAAAGATTTTCAATATTATATGCATATTATTAGACAATCTTGGGAGGGAGAAATGATATTCTGACATATGGTGAAAAGGGTGAACAGGGCAAAAAAAAAAAAAAAAAGGTTGACCATTGATATACAGGTGATTTCCAGCCTCAATGACCATTTATGCAATCAATAGGCTTTAAACCAGGTAAATTCGCTAATCCAAGCAAACACTTCACTTAAAAATAAAACAAAATTTTAAACTTCAGCAGCAGCTGCCACTAGTTAGCTGTTTAATTGATGCCTCGCATCGATTCGCAGTTAACAACTTTTGTATTTAAATGAGCGCCTCGCCAGCCACTCTGGACCCAGGGTGATCCAGGACACACCATTTTTCACTTTATTTGAAAACGTAGTTAAAAGAATAGCCCCGTTGGGGGAAACTTTGCTAAACGTTATTTCTTTTAAAAAGGGACATATTTAGAGGACTATTTTTTATCCCGTATTACAGAGGAAAACACAGGAAGCCACACTTTCTCAGAGCCGAAAATATTTGAATAAATCACGTTAGGGGGTCGTCTAAAATATTTGAATAAATCACGCAGGGGTCGTTGATAGGTAAACAGGTTTAGTCGCAGTAGACGATAGGTTTCCTTGTATCAAGAGCCTTTTGCCGACATCAAGGCGTCTCCCTGAAGGGAAGAATACTAAACTTTGTTGAAAAGGTCTCCAAGAGGTTACATGTGTCATAAAATTTACTTTACAAAACACTGACGATATGTTGATTAAGATAGACGAGGCACTACAGCCATAGTTCTAACCGCGTATGTACAGATCGAATAATAATAAAATTAGCTGCACCGACGAACGGACGGATGCGCGTGCCACTGCCACACGTACACACAGTTTTAATAGGTATGACAGCCTTCGAAGCTAAGAGGGAGTAAATCCTGCAAGAGACAAATTAACAGGCAAAGCCAGGCGCTTGGAACCCTTTCCTCTTTAACCACAAATACTGTAGGCGAGTACTCAAGCTCCCGGTTTCTCTTGTACTCGTTTTTTTTTCGTTTGTTTTTAGAACAAAGGGTTGTCGAGCAAAAATAAAATATTCATAAAAATATTAACGCTAATGGACCTTAAAAGCAACCGGATTCAAAAGCCGATTAAAAAGTTCTTGCTTTCTGAAAATGGCGGAGACACTCTATGCAGTTGGTACTTACACAGGTACTTCACAGGACAACAGGTACTGACGACGTTTCGCTCTGGGGTAGAGCTCGTTCAACTCTACCCAGAGCATAACGTCGCCTATAATGAAGGCTTGCTCTGCACACAGGATCTTTCTACCATGACCTATCACAAACACATACTGTTACCAGGTATGTATGTGTCGTCGCTGCAAGACTAAACTAGACGAGGATTACATACCCCGAAAAGTGTATGACTCGCAATGTATACACAACGAGAGGTTACTTTAAGGACTTTAAGGGCTGTTGTTTTTGGCTGGTGGTGAACAGGTGTAATGCAGGTTGAGTAATTCTGGTGGTCTCGATAGCTTTTAAACCTACGAAATACTGCTAAACAGGCAAAATAAAAAAAATTAGAAAGAAACATGAAAGACAGGTAAGAGATGTCTGTATATTTGAGCCTAAATAAAACGCTTCTCAGCACAGTGATTCAAACATGCAGACTTTTCTCGTTTTTTCCTCTGCATCTAACTGCGTTTGTCACACTTAATCCAGACACAGACATGATTCACCTATCTGGAGTTTATCTGGAGAGAGTTCCGGGGGTCAACGCCCCCGCGGCCCGGTCTGTGACCAGGCCTCCTTGGGTCAGTGTCCCAGGATGCGACCCACACCAGTCGACTAACACCCAGGTACCCATTTTACTGATGGGGAACATAGACAACAGGTGGAAAGAAACACGTCCAATGTTTCTACTCTGGCTGGGAATCGAACCCAGGCCCTCACCGTGTGAAGCGAGAGCGTTAACCACCAGGCCACCAGAGCCACCAGAGCCTAGTATTATATTTACGGGAAAGCCCCAAACCCATAAAGGTCACGCAAAGCCTATGAATGGGGAGATCCATTTACTAAGCCCTTCACCTCTAAGGCGCTCTTCCATCCTCTCCATGAAGAAATCAGGAGCCCTTCAAACACAACGTTTCTACCCGATTCAAAGAAGCAATGGCTTTGTGCTTCCTATAATTTCAAAACTTGGTCCGGAATCTCTCTATAGACGTTACCATCATCATTTTACTGCCTTCGTTTTCTTACGTGATTCCCAGTGTCAATTTCGGAAGGTTCCTAGTACCCAGAAAATTATGAAACGAATTTAGGTTACATTAGGCTATAAGATATATAATTAGCCTCGGTTAAAATCTATACGTATATCGCGAGGACAGGTGCATACTCACACTAACAGCACGTCAAATCCCAACGACCATTTACTTTCCGTCATTCTGAATTAACAAGCTGACACAGTCCTTCTGGATGCACGAGCCTTCCCTCCCCCCCCTCCCCTTCACGATCCTCCTCAAACCATTGCTGGGACGTGACCTACACGTCCTACATGATTTATATTCCTCTTCAACAGCCGGTCTTGCTTTGTGATTCCTGAGTGTTCAAACCATTACAATAATTCATCTTCCGCTCCATGAATTATAAATTTCATAGTACCTCGCTGTTCTCTAACTTCATGATTCCACTATCTCTGCATAATATTCACACCACTCACTGATCTCCAATAAGAAATCTGTACTGCCTTCAGCTTCCTCCTTCTCGCTGCAATATTCAAAGACCTTGGGGCTTCTCTCTTGTATCTCCCATTTACGTTGTGTCATCTGCAAATATCAACCTTGACAGCTCCAAATTAAGACGACACCTATCCAAATTTTCTACTTTTCATGTATTCCGCAATCAAGTTTTTTGACTCATTAAAAAAGTAAAGCGGAATCAAGTGTTTTGGTGTAAGATAAAAATTTAATGGAAAATATTCACATTTTTCTTAAACTAACTTCAGCCTCAGTATTTATAACTTTCAACTTTTTATCGCAAACTTCAAACTTTTGCAACACAAGACATTTCGTGCTCATACCTATCCTCCCATATGCCTTTTCAAATCGTTCTCATTTTTTTTTTCAAAAGAACCGGCTGTATCCCACCGAGGCAGGGTGTCCTAAAAAGAAAAACTTTCGTTTTTTTTAATTTAGTAATATCGTTCTCTTCTCTCTACTGTTTGCTTATTTGTCTCAGTGCAGTCACTCTCAACATTCTTTTTCGTTTCTAAATCCATTGTTCCATCATTCGGACAGTTTCTTTTCCTGGTATATTCAACAGTCGTTGCAATCATTCATATACTCTACCTTCTTCCTTTATAAATACAAGACCCACACATCGTTCTCTATCAGTCTTCGAATAACTTACATTTTTCACACAAACAAATACACCAACACTTAAGCCCTGCTTGTTATCATCATATCAGTCTTAACTCCCGCTTTTCTTATTTCCATGCAGTTAACTGTGTCACTCCCTTCATACCTCACTTCCAGCTTTTCAGTCATTTCATTTTAATAATGTCGTCGCTGTATCTCAGTGTTATAATATTTGCGGCACGTTACCCGGTATGGGAAACTGCACTCCAGAACATTCCTAGGCTACCTCCAAATACCCTTTGCCTCTTGATGCCTTCGTAGAGGGGCCTAATGCGTGCCATGTCTGTGCAACTTCACAATAGCTAGTCACCCCCCTCAGAAATACTTAAGGAACGCAGTTTGCGTGACTATTTACAGAAACATTTCTTAGTTAACAACCTAGCTGCAGCCTTCTCTATACTGATAATACATCTAGATGTTTATTTTACTTTTACAAGATCTTGTCTTTCCGCTGGTACGTGACTGGAGAGCCTTGTACGTAGTGTATACTCCTCTATATACAATGTAAACCCCCTCTTCCCCTCCCTCTGTGAACGACTAAACTGTCCTGGTCTTGGCAGTACGTGACTCAGCGTACAGTAGTCTGCGCTAAGTGTATTTAAACCAACGCTATTATCCTGGCTGACGCGAGCCAGAGTTCTTCAGCGAGAATAGTTGGGCTACTGGGTATTAAGTTTAGTTTGTAGGCCATGCAAACTAATCCATAAAAACCAGGAGGTTGGGGAAGGGCTGAATTATATTTTTTATATGGTTCGTGGCATTCGCAGTGCTAAGCGCCAAGATAGATTTATATTTGACTATATAAAATGCATAGGTCCCAGTGATATCAATTCATTGTTTATAATACACCTAATTTAAATAAAGCAAATTTATATTTTATTTATTCGAGAATTTTAATGGCCTATAGTTTCTTTTTGTAGGCCCAGGTCATTATGCCCACTGTGCTCAAAATGGATAAACCAGCCCAGCCTGCAGACTACCAGTAGATGGCTCCAGGAGACATTGCCCATGCAGATCATTTTCAGACCAGCCATAATTTTTATATCTGTTCAGTTAGACTGTTTGTGATAGCTACTCGCAACCCATGGTAGGCTCCACACTACTTTGGTCTAATGATAATTTGCTTGTATATGAAGGGAGGTTGCTGACCAAGCTTTGGTCTTGCACCGACCTCTCCATCCCTTGTTGGTGACCAATAGTATTATTTCTAACAATTCCTGTAAATTAATTAGGTGATAAACCTTCCAGTGGTGGGAAAAGGGTTCATAAAATAACATCGTCTACAAGAACAAGTCACATATGTAACATCTGTGTATCTTTACTGTAGACGTATCGCTGTCCAGTTGCTTTATCAATACAAATTCTAGGACATTATTGGAAAACAGTAGAACTATATACAAAAGATGAAGTAATCAGTCCCTCAACCTTGGAGTTGGTGTGAAGAGCACCATAGTCGTTAAGACTACGGTGCTCTTCACACCAACTCCAAGGCTGAGGGACTGATTACCTCATCTCTTGTACATAGTTCTACTGTCTTCCAGTAATGTCTCAGAATTTATATTAATAAAGCTACTGCATGGCGAAACTTCTACAATAAAGATACCATATGTTGCATGTGTGTCTAATTCTCATCTCGTCGGTATTCTATACCACTCATGTACAAGAACGAGTCACTTGTACCAACTACTGGAGCACAAATTATCCTTTTACAAGTTGCAAAAGGTCGGTTGCTTGTTTCCACGAATGTTATTAGATCGTGAGAAAAGTGTAGCTTTTATCAGTTTGAAAGTTATGTCAAAATTCATCTCAATGTAAACATCTGCTGCCATGAAGGACGTGTAAGCTACTTATGAGAAAGGTTCTGCATCAAGCCTTGTAGCCCCAAACTTGCAGCAAAACTGAATGCACATTTTACTTGTATAATAATGCAATATACATTTATATATATATATATATATATATATATATATATATATATATATATATATATATATATATATATATATATATATATATATATATATATATAAATGCTGCAACTAAATAAAACAGCAGTCTAGAAGTTATGAATATGTATTTTTTGTGAATTGTTTCCGTTTTTTAGAGTGTCTGTCCTTCCTCTTGCTGGTCAGGCGATAAAGACCTACGATTCCCCCAGCCCCGTCCCCTGCGCTTAAGATTTTCCATGATTTTTGGGGAAAGCCGGTCTCCGATACGGCTTATTCTGTGGTTGGCCTTAAGAACAACAACAATAACCGCCTCCGCCACCACCAATTCAGTTGATGTTCTCTTCTCCTCCCTATCTTCCTCTTGCTGGTCGCTCTCATCCTCCTCCCATTTTATCTAGCTTCGCCTCTTCCTTGAGACTTCCTTCATTTTCTCTTCCTCCTCTTTCTCTTCAGCTTTATTCCAGTTTCTCAACTTCTACCTCATCTTCATCCTCTCATTAACTATGTCACATCTGCATAAATATTATAACCCTAAGTGTAAAAAAAAGAAACACTTTATTCTCTAAAATAAAAGAGAATTAAACCATTTTAGAGTGGCTAAATGTGAGAATAAATTTTCCACATTCCAAACGCTCCTGAAACCTTCCAGTGTTCACCTTAGCAACAGAGGATGGGAGAATTTTTTCCTGCCTAGTATTCACCATTTAACTTCGTTTTTTTTTTTTTTTGCAATGTATTTTTATTATATTTTAAATTATGGAAAATGGAGACTAAAATCTTGGGGAAGACTCCAAAGCGATTTTGCTTCGTGGTTCTGACAGTGTTAATTATTGGAAGCTGGGATTTAGGTGTTTTGACACACTGTTATTTTATCATTTTACCCTTCAGGACACACACACACACACACACACACACAGTATCAATCTCTCCACCTTTCCCTCCCTCTCTCTTCTCTCTCTCTCTCACACACACACACACACACACACACACACACACACACACACACACACACACACACACAGTATCAATCTCTCCACCTTTCCCTCCCTCTCTCTTCTCTCTCTCTCTCTCTCTCTCACACACACACACATACACACACACAGTAACAATCTCTCCACCTTTCCCTCTCTCTCTCTTCTCTCTCTCTCTCTCTCTCTCTCTCTCTCTCTCTCTCTCTCTCTCTCTCTCTCACACACACACACACACACACAGTATCAATCTCTCCACCTTTCCCTCCCTCTCTCTTCTCTCTCTCTCTCTCTCTCTCTCTCTCTCTCTCACACACACACACACACACACACACACACAGTATCAATCTCTCCATCTTTCCCTCCCTCTTTTTTTTTTTTTTTTACACAGGGTTTGACAGGTTAAGGATCCCTAGCTTTATTGACAGCTATTTACAGGTTAAGGATTCCTAACTTTATTGGCAAGCTAAGAGCTGTTACCTACATCAGCTCATTTGAAAGCATTTTTATTGTTATGAGACATACAAGTAGGAAACAGGATGAAGTTGGAGCCATCTGTGGGCCAGCATTTTCATTTGATCAACTGACTTTATCTCGTTGACATCATTATCCTGTACGAATGTGTTCCATACTCGAGTCATCCTGGGTATGTATGATCTCAGATGGAGTGATGTTCTGGAGAAGGGTACAGCCAGAGTGAAGTTGCTGCTTTCTGCCCGTCTTGTGGCATAAAAGCTTGTTTCACGCTGTCCTCGAAGTGGATCCAAGTGTGGTATTTTGACAATATTGGCCTTGTACATAACAGTAAGGCCACCCACATCCCTCCTATGTTGAAGGCTCTGCTGAAATGACAGATCTATCCAGGATGGGTCCAGGCGAGAGATGAGACGTCTTGCTCTGTTCTCTACTCTGTCAAGCAGTCGCAGATGAGAGGGGGGGCAGGCAAACCAAGAAAGTGGAGCATACTCAAGGTGCGAGCGTACTTGTGCCTCGTACAGGATCTTGCAACCCCTACTGTCAAGCAGATGGGAGATACGGCGAAGTGCTGTAAGCTTCCTGGCTGCCTTGTTTGCAAGATTTACAACATGGTTCTTCATGGTTAGTTTGGAGTCAAATTTCACCCCAAGGATATCAACTTCTTCTCCAGGTGCCAACATCCTCCCATTCATCCTTACTACTGCACCAGCATTACCATCATGGTGCCTAGAGACGATCATCATTTGCGTTTTCTCAGGTGCAAATGTTACTTGCCATCTATTTCGCCAAGCTGATATAGCTCTCAGCTGGTGATTGATGTAGCTTAGAGCAGCTGGCATTTCTTCTCTTGGATAAGTGAATGTCAGTGTACAGTCGTCTGCATATGCATGTGATTCTGGGATGAGACGAAGAAGGTCGTTGAAGTAGACATTCCATAACAATGGACCCAGCACGCTTCCTTGTGGAACACTTGCCCCAATAGGATGTCTTGATGATTCCGTTCCATTGAGAACTACACTTAGAGATCTACCATGAAGGTAGTCACTGAGGAGACATAGCGTAGAGCCTGCAATTCCCAGTGCTTGAAGTTTTGCTAAGAGGCCCTGGTGCCACACCCGGTCGAAAGCGCCAGCAATGTCCAGTGCTACCACACAGCTGACTTTGGATTCATCCAGTGACTGGTGCCACTTAGTGGAGAGGTTTAACAACAGATCAGCAGCAGAGTAACCTTTCCTGAAGCCATACTGACGATCACAAAGTAGTGAGTGGTAGTCAAAAAACTCAGTCATTTGTCTTGAGATTATTGTCTCAAGGATCTTACCAGTGATTGACAGGAGTGACACTGGTCTGTAGTCTGCTCTGCTCTTCTTTTTGTGAACAGGGACTACATTTGCCTCTTTCCATAGAGAGGGCCATTTACACTGTACTAGGCAGTGCTGAAAGATGCGAGTTAGATGTGCTGCTAGCTGGTCTGCACATCTTCTCAACAATCTTGGGCTCAACTTGTCTGGGCCCACAGCCTTTTCTTGGTCAAGCGATTTAAGTAGGAAATGCACCTCCTCCTGCCTTATTGTCACCACTGACAGTTTTGACACAGTTCTTGCAGCTAGCCAAGGAGGGTCCCTTGCTGGATCAGGAACTTGCATTTTGGTAGCAAAGTGTTCAGCAAAGAGGTCCGCCTTCTCTTGACTACTAGTAGAGGTGGTCCCAACCTGTCGATTTAGAGGTGGAATAAGTTCATCAGGCAGATAACCTTGTCTGTCCTTGACCAGGGACCACCAGGTTTTGGAGCCTACCCTACCTGATGCTAACTTTTTTTTAGTGTCCACCTCCCATTTAGCAATGGCCCACTTTTGAACATCACCCATATGCCTACAGGCTTGCATGTGCAAGTTCCTGTTATAGGTGGTAGGATGTCTCTTATACCTTCGCCATGCTTTGTACTTAGCAGTAGCAGCCTCTCTACAACGAAAGCCAAACCAAGGCTGATCTGTAGGCTTCGTCACATATTGCCGGTGAGGAATGTGTTCTTGTTGTAGATTAAGGATGTGTCCAGTGAAGGCTTTCACTTGGTTGTCAACATCCCCTTGGAGAAGAGCATTCCAGTCGGTGGTGGCGAGCTCAGAGCAAAGGGCTGGCCAATTACCTCTTTCCCATAGCCAGGTTGTGCGTGTGGACTCCTCATCTCGTTCTGTTGGGATCTTAAGTGTGGTAAAAACATCCTTGTGGTCAGACGATCCAACGTAGCCGAGGGGTTAACAAGTGACTATACCTTCTGCCAGATCACTCACTACTGGGTCAAGGGAGGAGCCAGAGATATGAGTAGGGAAATCAACAAAGTTTCTCATGTCAAACACTGCAAGAAGGTCATCAAAGTCCCTCTGTATAAGGTGCTGGTTGAGGTCACCAACAATTATAATATGTTGACAGTCGTGTTGTAGCAGAAGGGAGTCAATATTTTCCATTAGGAAGTTGATAGGGTCTGCATGTTGCCACTGAGGTCTGTACATTGCACATGCTAGTACAGAGGTACTAGTGTTTATACAGAGCTTGAAGAACATCATTTCAAGATGTGTAGGGGTGGCAACATCAATGTGCTGGGCATGAACACTTTTAGAGAAGCACACAGCAACACCACCTCCTTGCCCTTGCCTGTCTCTTCTCATCCATGAGGTGTAGCCAGCAATTCTTGCAAAATTTTCTGGAGTCCTGTCATCCAAAAATGTTTCAACAACAGCTATCATGTCGGGACGTCGAGTGTTCACAAAACTGTGTGTGAGCTCTCCAACATTAGTAATGAAGCCTCTAATGTTGGCCGACAAGATGCTGATAGACTGGCTCCTCATGATGAAGTGGTCAGCTTGAAATGGTGGGTGTGTAGGGAATGTAAGGTGCCTGCCCTTGAGAGAGGTAGGGTACTGAGGCAGCTGCAGGGATGTAGGTCTGTGGTCTTGTATAAGGCACAATCCCACCTGCTGGGCTGGGATAGGAGTAGCTAAGTGGGTGACGTGTGAGAGTGTTCACCAATTCAGAGATCCTGCTGGTTTGTTCTGAGAACAGGTCTCTAAACAGGTGGCCCTGTCTGTCAAGTTCCTTTTTCTTCCGACACTGGTCCTCCTTATGTCCTTTCTTGTAGCAGTAATTACACCTGGTATCTCGCAGGCAGTTGTTGGCAGTGTGCCCCTTCCGGTGACAGCGAGAGCACAGCCTAGGTGCCTGGGAGGGTGGACTAGGATTTGTTGCACCTCCTGTGTTTTGCAGGTTTGTCCTCAGATTCTGCCGCTGGAACTGTGTTAGTGGAGGGTGAGACGGCTGTAGATGTCTTCCTCCTCCACGTCCTCCTCCACGTCCTCTGCCCCGTCCTCTACCAGTTCTGACAGATGTGTCCCTGCTGTTCGTACTTCGGCGCAGTAGGTGATCAGGTGCAGTGATAGTTCCCTGATCATTAACTGCACCGTTCTCTGGTGGAGAAACTCCTGGCTCAGAACTTGCTGACGAAGCACTGCTACCAGATTCTAGAATAGTGTCGGCAGGTGTGCTGACAGGTGTAGGATCAGAGATGGTATGTGCACTGTCAAGTAGACTGGCAGTGGCTGAAGCAGAGATGTCAGGTGTAGGAGAATTAACAGATCCAAGGCTTCCCTCGTTGCTGGGAAGAGGATTTGTTCTCTCTGTGGTGGTCAGAGGAATTGTGTTAGAATTCCCAAAGGTAGTGTTTTGAACTCTGTCAGTCTGTGGGACCTTAGCGATGACAGAATTCACATGGATATCCTTCAATTTTCTGAAATTTTCAACCTGGCTGCAACAAAATTCTTCTTCTGGAATGCAATCTGCGTGGCAGTAGTTGGAACAAGTAGGCTCCTTACATCTCTCTCTCTCTCTCTCTCTCTCTCTCTCTCTCACACACACACACACACACACACACACACACACAGTATCAATCTCTCCACCTTTCCCTCCCTCTCTCTTCTCTCTCTCTCTCTCTCTGTCTCTCACACACACACACACACACACACACACACACACACACACACACAGTATCAATCTCTCCACCTTTCCCTCCCTCTCTCTTCTCTCTCTCTCTCTCTCTCTCTCTCTCTCTCTCTCTCTCTCTCTCTCTCTCTCTCTCTCTCACACACACACACACACACACCCACACACAGTATCAATCTCTCACACCTTTTCCCTCTCTCTCTTCTCTCTCTCTCTCTCTCTCTCTCTCTCTCTCTCTCTCTCTCTCTTCCTCTCTCTTCTCTCTCTCTCCTCTCTCTACACACACACACACACACAGTATCAATCTCTCACTCTACCTCTCTCCTCTCTCTCTCTCTCTCTCTCTCTCTCTCTCTCTCTCTCTCTCTCTCTCTCTCTCTCTCTCTCTCTCTCACACACACACACACAAACAATC
Organism: Cherax quadricarinatus; assembly: GCF_038502225.1. NCBI lineage: Eukaryota > Metazoa > Arthropoda > Malacostraca > Decapoda > Parastacidae > Cherax > Cherax quadricarinatus. Next base: position 22,018,649 of record NC_091323.1, read on the forward strand.
TCTCCACATTTCCCGCCCTCTCTCTTCTCTCTCTCTCTCTCTCTCTCTCTCTCTCTCTCTCTCTCTCTCTCTCTCTCTCTCTCTCTCTCTCTCTCTCCCTCCACACACACACAGTATCAATCTCTCACCTTTCTCCTCCTCTCTCTCTCTCTCTCTCTCTCTCTCTCTCTCTCTCTCTCTCTCTCTCTCTCTCTCTCTCTCTCTCTCTCTCTCTCTCTCTCTCTCTTCTCTACTACCACCACACAGTATCAATTCTCCACCTCCCTCTCTCTCTTCTCTCTCTCTCTCTCTCTCTCTCTCTCTCTCTCTCTCTCTCTCTCTCTCTCTCTCTCTCTCTCTCTCTCTCTCACACACACACACACACACACACCTAGTAGTGACTATTGAAGAGACTGGGCCGGGAGCTGTGAATCGATCCCTGCAACCACATATGAGTACACACACACACACACACACACTAATACTCCACACACTCTTTTCTACACCCCCCCTTCCTTCAAAAACCCACACACAACACCCCACATACAGCACCTCACACATTTTAAAACCTCTCTCTCTCCAACATCCCACACACACTATCACACAACACGGTATTGCATATTCTAGCCATTTCCATAATCCATCACTCGCTGGATGTACATATTGAACTCTAAACATCTCTTCACATGCACAAGATTATGCAGTTTGAAAACAAGAGCCGATACATGTATAGAAAACCAAACATCCGTTCAGTGTAACAAACTATACAATATTTTTTTCATAGAATCATAGATTTTTGTGACTATAAAATGAACAAGTCGCTAATAAGCAGTTATGGGGAGTCTGTAAGTCTCTTGTAATCAGTTATATATGTGAGGAACGTTGTAAGAGGTGTGAGGAACGTTGTAAGAGGTGTGAGGAACGTTGTAAGAGATGTGAGGAACGTTGTAAGAGGTGTGAAGAACGTTGTAAGAGGTGTGAGGAACGTTGTAAGAGGTGTGAGGAACGTTGTAAGTGTCAGGAACATTGTAAAAGGTGTGAGGAAGATTGTAAGAGGTGTGAGGAACGTTGTAAGAGGTGTGAAGAACGTTTAAAGAGGTGTGAGGAACATTGTAAGAGGTGTGAGGAACGTTGTAAGAAGTGTGAGGAACATTGTAAGAGGTGTGAGGAACATTGTAAGAGGTGTGAGGAACGTTGTAAGAAGTGTGAGGAACATTGTAAAAGGTGTGAGGAACGTTGTAAGAAGTGTGAGGAACATTGTAAGAGGTGTGAGGAACGTTGTAAGAAGTGTGAGGAACATTGTAAGAAGTGTGAGGAACATTGTAAGAGGTGTGAGGAACGTTGTAAGAAGTGTGAGGAACATTGTACGAGGTGTGAGGAACGTATATAAGACATGTGTGAAGAATATGTGACAAATAATTCATGTGAGGGAGACCATGTAATAAGTTATGTGAGGACCATGTAATAAGTAATGTTTGGGGACCATGTAATAAGTAATGTTTGGGGACCATGTAATAAGTAATGTTTGGGGACCATGTAATAAGTAATGTTTGGGGACCATGTAATAAGTAATGTTTGGGGACCATGTAATAAGTAATGTTTGGGGACCATGTAATAAGTAATGTTTGGGGACCATGTAATAAGTAATGTTTGGGGACCATGTAAAAATTGAAGTAATAGTTGTGGGGACCGATGTAATAAATATATGTTACATAATAATGTTGAGGACACATGTAAAAGTATGTTGGGAATTTAAGTGAATGTTTGGGGAATGTAATAAGTAAGTGGGGACCATTAAATGCCTTGTTTGGAACATTGTTAAGTTTTTTGAGAAGAATAATTATGTTATGAATGGAATATTAACCATGTAACTAAATAATTGTTACAAGTGAGAGAGATATGAGGGACCAGAATAGTTCATGTTTGACAAACAAAATGTTTAGGCACCATGTAATAAGAATGTTTAAGGACCATGTAATAAGTAATGTTTGGGGACCATGTAATAAGTAATGTTTGGGGACCATGTAATAAGTAATGTTTGGGGACCATGTAATAAGTAATGTTTGGGGACCATGTAATAAGTAATGTTTGGGGACCATGTAATAAGTTATGTGAGGACCATGTAATAAGTAATGTTTGGGGACCATGTAATAAGTAATGTTTGGGGACCGAGTAATAAATCATATGTACTAATAACACACAAAAATCATTGCGTGTTTTAAGGATGTTTAATGGTACATGTGAAGGGGGTTAAATCCTCTTTCTAACATTGTTTTTTTTTCGAAAGGAATATTCTGTTATGAATGGCAATATTAACAAACTAAATCAATCATGTTACAAGTGAGAGGAATATCGAGGGCTCGAACCTCCGGCCTGCTGCACGTTCTGACAAGCAAAACTCTTCCTAAACCACGATCGTGAAAGAGAACAGTTCATAAAACAGCCTGCGTTGCAAGCAATTTACTGGGGAAACGTTTCGCTCAGGATAAAACTTTATCAACTTGTACTATGAGCAAAACGTAGCGCCCAATGCAATTTTATTATACACACTGTGTGTGTTCACGTCGATACCTACCAATGTTATGCCTCTGTGTTCAACAATTGTTTCTATATCTCTACAGTCTTATCAATCCAAAATAATGATTCCCTTTTTTCGGCTATGAAAAAATACGAGGCATGAATATTTAGGGTGTAAACCAATCCCACGTCCAGGAGAGCAGGGGTTCGCTTTCCCACGTCCAGGAGAGCAGGGGTTCGCTTTCCCACGTCCAGGAGAGCAGGGGTTCGCGTTCCCACGTCCAGGAGAGCAGGGGTTCGCGTTCACATGTCCAGGGGAGCAGGGGTTCGCGTTCCCATGTCCAGGGGAGCAGGAGGTTCGCGTTCCCATGTCCAGGGGAGCAGGGGTTCGCGTTCCCACGACCAGGGGAGCAGGGGTTCGCGTTCCCACGTCCAGGAGAGCAGGGGTTCGCGTTCCCACGTCCAGGAGAGCAGGGGTTCGCGTTCACAGGTCCAGGTGAGCAGGGGTTCGCGTTCCCACGTCCAGGAGAGCAGGGGTTCGCGTTCCCACGTCCAGGAGAGCAGGGGTTCGCGTTCCCACGTCCAGGAGAGCAGGGGTTCGCGTTCCCACGACCAGGGGAGCAGGGGTTCGCGTTCCCACGTCCAGGAGAGCAGGGGTTCGCGTTCCCACGTCCAGGAAAGCAGGGGTTCGCGTTCCCATGTCCAGGGGAGCAGGGGTTCGCGTTCCCATGTCCAGGGGAGCAGGGGTTCGCGTTCCCACGACCAGGGAAGCAGGGGTTCTCGTTCCCACGTCCAGGAGAGCAGGGGTTCGCGTTCCCACGTCCAGGAGAGCAGGGGTTCGCGTTCCCACGTCCAGGAGAGCAGGGGTTCGCGTTCCCACGTCCAGGGGAGCAGGGGTTCGCGTTCCCACGTCCAGGAGAGCAGGGGTTCGCGTTCCCACGTCCAGGAGAGCAGGGGTTCGCGTTCCCACGTCCAGGAGAGCAGGGGTTCGCGTTCCCATGTCCAGGGGAGCAGGGGTTCGCGTTCCCATGTCCAGGGGAGCAGGGGGTTCGCGTTCCCACGACCAGGGGAGCAGGGGGTTCGCGTTCCCATGTCCAGGGGAGCAGGGGGTTCGCGTTCCCACGACCAGGGGAGCAGGGGGTTCGCGTTCCCATGTCCAGGGGAGCAGGCGGTACGCGTTCCCACGTCCAGGGGAGCAGGGGGTTCGCGCTCCCAATATTCCTCCGTCTTGATATTCTGTAAATATTGTTATTACTATCATACAATAAATAATATTTCCCTGTAATATGCCTTTCTCACAGCTATATCTGCACATGTTTAGAGAGAGAGAGAGAGAGAGAGAGAGAGAGAGAGAGAGAGAGAGAGAGAGAGAGAGAGAGAGAGGGGCCAGGAATAAGTTCGAAAGAGACCAGGAATAACTAGGTTTAAAGAGAGAGAGGCAGGGAACACGTCACGAGAGAGAGAGAGAGAGAGAGAGAGAGAGAGAGAGAGAGAGAGAGAGAGAGAGAGAGAGAGAGAGAGAGAGAGAGAGAGAGAGCAAGGAATGCGTCACGAGAGAGGGGGCAAGAAACACGTCGCGAGAGAGGGGCAAGGAACACGTCACGAGAGAGTGGCAAGGAGCACGTCACGAGTAAGGAGTCACGAGAGACAAGCAAGGTTACAGAGAGGCGGCAACGAGTAAAGTAATGCCAAATAAATATGAAAAGAGGCAAATAATAACAAGAGAAACATAACTCTGCTACTTAACTGATTGAGCGCAGAAGTACACTGACCTCTAGCAATGTACAAGGTTCACTAGCACCTCTAGTACACTATCCACTAGCTCTGGGACTTTAAAAAAAACTTGGACCACCAGCGTCAAAACCTCAAATACACGATCCATTAGCTCTGGGACTTCTAAAACGGACCACTAGCGCCAAAACTTCTAGTACTCAATCCATTAGGTCTGGAACGTCTAAAACCCGGACCACTAGCACCAAGACGAGCAATTAGCGCAGAAATCCTTGGATCTGGTGAAAATTTATGTCAGCAAATAAATATCTAAAACAAAATGTGTTTTAGCTTAAATTTCATCATCGCAATGAACTCGAAAAGGTCACCCACTGTAAGACTGAAAACCTAAAATCTAGCAGCTCTTGTCCGCCGCTATCCAGGTATATCTCAGAAGATAATTGTATAAATCTGCCGTATGCATTAACATTATTGTAGATGAATGGTTCAGAGAACCGACACGTTAATAAATTAGACACATGTGCAACTCTTGGGTATCTTTATTGAGGAAACGTTTCACCACACAGTGGCGAAACGTTTCCTCAATAAAGATACCCAAGAGTTGCACATGTTTCTAAGTTATTAACATTATATTCAAAGACATGTGTTTGCACACTTTGGTAGCAATTCAACCCAAATGAAATAATTTAATATTTATTTATTGTGACTCCATATCCATCCTGTGGATGGTACTCTAAGATCATATGGATACACTAAAAGGCCTAGAAACTAGGCCCCAAAAGGGGGGATAACAAGATTACATATCGTTATTTACTTGCAATTTATATTTCATCTTCTGCAGAGATTTTAGGATATTTGCTTAAAATGTCTGAGATCTTGTGTTCATTAATGTGATACCTTGATGTGGAATATACTACAACATAGCTCACTAGGTTTTGTTATATCTTACGCAGAAAGTGGTAAGTGGAGAGAGAGAGAGAGGGGGGGGGGTGTCCCAGGAGCTGATAAGCGACCCCTGCAAACACAAATTGGGGAGTAAACACACTAGCATCAATTACACACACACACACACACACACGATAAAGCTATTGGAGTAGGGAGAGAGTGGACCTAGTAGCGACCTGTGAAGAGACGAGGCCAAGAGCTGCGACTCGACCCTTGTAGCCAAAAACAGGTGAGTACAAATGAATACATGCACACACACACACCAACCATGTGTTTCGAGTACTCAGAATTCGTGTTAAATAGGAGACGCAGAAATTTAATAAATATATTCGCAGAGAAATAGTGAGAGAACTTCTTAAAAATAGAGGAAGAAAATAATGTTAGGAGAGTGGATCAAAGGGAATGGAAATGACAAAAATTACTGTATGCAAATGAAGTCTCTCCGGCTACTGATTGACATCCCTGGCGAGGTCACAGAGTTAGCATCCCTGGCGAGGTCATATGGTACCCTTGACGAGATAACAAAGATTATTATCTCTGGCGAGTTTATAAAGGTAGTATCCCTGTCGAGGTCACAAAATTAGCATCCCTGGCGAGATCACATGGTATCCCTGATGAGGTTACAAAGATAGTATCCCTGTCGAGGTCACAAAGTTAGCATCCCTGTCCAGATCATATGGTATCCCTGATGAGGTTACAAAGAGAGTATCTCTGGCGAGGTTACATAGTCTCCCTAGCAAGGTCACAAAGATATTATCCCTGGTGAGGTCACAAAGTTAGTATCCCAGGCGAGGTCACCCACTATAGATAATGGAAATATATCAACTCTAAGCGGACACAAAAATTATTTTTTTTAATATAGTCGAGAACGCGAGTACGTTCATTAAGGGAACCAGCGGTTAAAGGGAGGTAAATGGGAAATGGAGAGCGGGGGGAAAAGGGAAGGGAAAGAAAGTAAGGAGGAGAGGAACTGAAGAGTAAAGGGCTGTCTTTTTAATACTTTCGTTATCGCCAATTTAGTTGCAAATCTAGAAAGCTATTTAATGGAGACTATGACAATAGCTATTTATTTCAAACTCTAAAAGCTAGCTAGCATTGCCAGCTATTAAAGAAGCCATTTATTGCAAACTCTCGAAGATGTCTATTGGAAGCTATCGAAGAATAGATTAATTTAAAACAATGGAAGCTATTGCAAGCTATCTCTGGAAGCTATTAAGAAGCTATTTGTTGAAAACTCTCTCAGCTATCGAATGCCCGAGGTACACAGAGAAAAGCTGTCCCAGTAAATGTTTTTTTCTGCAACTTGTGCCTTTTTTATCATACGTGTCTGCGTTCCTAATCCAAAAAAAAAAATATCTATGTGCAGTGACCCACCGAAATTTCATTTTAGCAAAAGTCTTATTCACTATTACCATTTCAGCTTTATCTATGGTTAACAATATTGAGCTTTATCCAGTACTCATGGAAATGACTAATGGATAACCGTGTTTCCTGAAGCACTAAATCCGTTTGGGTCAGTGAGTGCAAAGAGTGACAGTTTGGATCTCTGATTCGTCAGGCTGTTGATCTTGCAATGATTTCTAACTTACAATATTAGTGCCTGGCATTATTCACACTGAATATAACTTCGACCACTCACAAGGGGTGTGGTCAAAGTTATTAACCAAACCGTTTGAAAATATAGGAAAAATATGCTAAAACGTTATTTTATTGCATACTTCAACGATTCAGTGAGTTTCGAAGCGTTTTCTGACATACCTCAATTTTTAGCTAAAATATCCACTTAAATAATCGAAAATACCAATTTAAAGTGTACAGATATATCGATTTGTACTGAAGACAGTACACTTCCAGCATGAGTTTTGTGCTCATAAGAAGTCAACAACAGAATGGTACAGAATGATAACGTAGAATTGCAGGAAATCTTTTCTTATTAGCAAGTTTTAGCTACAGCAATGTTGCAGCAAGAGGCCTCCTCCTGTTAAATATATCTTTATTCCATCACACATCTTCTCCCATTCACGATCCACCTGAAAGCGAGCAGGTATATGCACAGAATATTACTGTCACGTAACCATGACTTACAAGAGCAAGGAGATTTGCCCATGAGTTTATATTTGCTCTATATTAAACCCGAGGCTGGGGATAACAAATGTTAATATATAGATCAGGATATTTATCCAGAGATTGTCGATATCACCAAGCAATTTGCAACCTAATCCCGGGGTCCTCAACTGTGAGTAAAAGGCATCTCAGTCTTAGCCATAGAACAGAATACAGTATAGTGGGACTACGCATTGGGAAGAAGGAACAAGCAATTAGTAATCCACCTAAAACAAACAATATTTCCCATGAACCAGATCAGAGGAAAAAAATGCTATTAAATTTTCAAATGAGTTGGGTGGAGAATGTCTGGTGCATTTTTAACTCTCTAGCCTGGCGAGGTATCCAACACCTTGAATTCTCAGCAAAAAATTATCTCTTTCATTTGGAATTATAGCTTTTTAATAAAATTATTACACCTGAGCGAATGCACACACGCGCGCGCGGGCACACACACACACAGACACAGACACAGACACACACACACACACACACACACACACACACACACACACACACACACACACACACACACACACATACACTTTGTTGACGGTTCTTAAGACTGGTGGAAGCTTTCTTTCAAGATGAATAACACGAAGACAGAGCAGAGCAGAACATTTTTGCAATGTTTCGCTGAAGAGCTTTATCATAACTTAATGGTCTCCGTGAGCGAGATGTCTTGATCTTCTCTAAGTGTCTTCGTATTAAACACGGTTGAGAGTAGCGGAACGTATACACCAGATGTCAACCTCAGTAGACTGAATAATTCCAAGGGAACTCCTCAACTTAGAGATAAATCTTAAGACGACGTCTCTGCCCTTACGTTTTCCTCTGAAATCCCACAAAGAATAATACGAGTCGAGAGTCTTGGAATATGGAGATACATTCCAAGAAAGAGTTAAGTCCTGTGATCAAGACTTCAAGGAATGACTCTTCGTGGTTGTGTATAACTCTTGTTGTAATAATCTCATCAGTTAAATATTTTGCGCTCCTTTAATTCTTCCGTGTTCATTATATGTTGTGGAAAAGAAATATGTCCTATATATCTTTGTCTATTTGCTGTAGATGGTTGGTAAACAGTAACCTCCCAGGCTGGTACTCTCTCTTTCTGGCATATGAATGAAACGGAAGCCTGGTAAATGTTTTGCACTTTGGCATTATTTCTGGTCTTTTCTTTCTGTTTCAGATGGCGAGGAGAAAAGGAGGAGGAGGGAGAGGGGTGAGTGGGATTTGAGAGGTAGGAGGGATGAGTGAAGGAAAGGGCAAGACATAGTTGTGATATTGAGTTCCGGTTATAGAGGTCATTCAGCGCTTTATTCATTAATAAAAATCACCCAACCAGACACACCACACAACACACAGTTAAGTCCCTCAAACAGTAAATCAAATGGTCACTAGTTTAACACAGTCCTATTAAAAAACCATAATAATAATCACACTAGAAATTCATTTTTATATATCACTGAGACAGATGATTTTAACATCAATATCGTAATATAAAACGCAAAACCTTATCACGTGCTATTAAATATCTATAACACGTATCATAGGTGACACATATCATAGGTGACACGTATCATAGGTGACACGTATCATAGGTGACACGTATCATAGGTAACACGTATCATAGGTAACACGTATCATAGGTGACACGTATCATAGGTGACACGTCTCATAGGTGACACGTATCATAGGTAACACGTATCATAGGTAACACGTATCATAGGTGACACGTATCATAGGTGACACGTCTCATAGGTGACACGTATCATAGGTAACACGTATCATAGGTGACACGTATCATAGGTGACACGTATCATAGGTGACACGTATCATAGGTGACACGTATCATAGGTGACACGTATCATAGGTAACACGTATCATAGGTGACACGTATCATTGGTGACACGTATCATAGGTGACACGTATCATAGGTAACACGTATCATAGGTGACACGTATCATAGGTGACACGTGTCAGAGGTGACGGGGATCATAGACACGTATCATAGCTAACACGTATCATAGGTGACACGTATCATAGGTGACACGTATCATAGGTGACACGTATCATAGGTGACACGTATCATAGGTGACACGTATCATAGGTGACACGTATCATAGGTGACACGTATCATAGGTGACACGTATCATAGGTGACATCATAGGTTACACGTATCATAGGTGACACGTATCATAGGTGACACGTATCATAGGTGACACGTATCATAGACACGTATCATAGGTCACACGTATCATAGGTGACACGTCTCATAGGTGACACGTATCATAGGTGACACGTATCATAGGTGACACGTATCATAGGTGACACGTATCATAGGTGACACGTATCATAGGTGACACGTATCATAGGTGACACGTATCATAGGTAACACGTATCATAGGTGACACGTATCATAGGTGACACGTATCATAGGTGACACGTATCATAGGTGACACGTATCATAGGTGACACGTGTCATAGGTGACACGTATCATAGGTGACACGTATCATAGGTGACACGTATCATAGGTGACACGTGTCATAGGTGACACGTATCATAGGTAACACGTATCATAGGTGACACGTATCATAGGTGACACGTATCATAGGTGACACGTATCATAGGTGACACGTATCATAGGTGACACGTATCATAGGTGACACGTATCATAGGTGACACGTATCATAGGTGACACGTCTCATAGGTGACACGTATCATAGGTGACACGTATCATAGGTGACACGTATCATAGGTGACACGTCTCATAGGTGACACGTCTCATAGGTGACACGTCTCATAGGTGACACGTCTCATAGGTAACACGTATCATAGGTGACACGTATCATAGGTGACATGTATCATAGGTGACACGTATCATAGGTGACACGTATCATAGGTGACACGTATCATAGGTGACACGTATCATAGGTGACACGTATCATAGGTGACACGTATCATAGGTGACACGTATCATAGGTGACACGTATCATAGGTGACACGTATCATAGGTGACACGTATCACGCTACAAGCTATAGAGGAAAAGGTTTTCCAATATAGTTAACCTTCCCCTCGCGAGCATGAAAGATGTAATACGTATTTCCACATTCACACAAAAAAATCGTATTCAGTATATTTCTTTAGACACGTTAGCCTTCAAATGGTTCTCGTAAAACGTGTCAGTACTAATTATCACTCGCTGTACACCTGTAGGTTTAAACTATCTGTTAACTATCAGGTCGAAAAAATCTTCCTCGTAAGATTCATGTTAAACCTCTGCTGTTAGAAGACAGTGCTGATGTGTCTTCGATAAAACATGTCTATACTGTTAAGTGTCAATATTTTCTTAGGTGTTCTCAAATTGTCTTCTTTTTTCTGGCCCATGGCCGGGCTCAGAGAGTAGATATACTCTCGAAATTCTTCTTCTTCTTCTTCTTCTTCTTCTTCTTCTTCTTCAAAGGTATGCAGTTTAATCACGAACACAACGTCAATCACTTCGTCTATTAGCCTGTCTCAATATAATTCCATTTATATATACCATTTCATCCATGGGAGGGAGTAAAGGAGGTTTTGTGTGCGAGGGGCTTGGACTTCCAGCAGGCATGCGTGAGCGTGTTTGATAGGAGTGAATGGAGACAAATGTTTTTTAATACTTGACGTGCTGTTGGAGTGTGAGCAAAGTAACACTTATGAAGGGATTCAGGGAAACCGGCAGGCCGGACTTGAGTCCTGGAGATGGGAAGTACAGTGTCTACACTCTGAAGGAGGGCTGTTAATGTTGCAGCTTTATAACTGTAGTGTAAAGCACCCCTCTGGCAAGACAGTGATGGAATGAATGATGATGAAAATTTTTCCTTTTCGGGCCACCCTGCCTTTGTGGGTATCGGCCGATGTGTTAATAAAAAAATAAAAAAATAATAATTTCATCCCTCTTTGCCATCCCCCACACACGATCAACTCCATCCCTCAAATCCTCCCCATACACACACATCTCCTCGCTGACTTGCTCAAAAACTTGCGATCTTGTATTCCCTTGTACAGAGTTTCCCCAGAGCTCATTTCAGAGAGTATATACCTTACATAAAGTTAAAAATAAAAACTTATTTTTCCTCATCTTCGGTTCTTTCATGTGTTCTTGGACTTTCATATCCTCTCCCTCTCGCAGATCAGCGCCAGTGAGCAGCCTCACCGTCTCTCACTACAAAGCTCCTTTCCTCGCAAAGTCTTTTTTCGCTATTTTCCCCCTTTGCCCCAGTGAAGCCGGAGATCATAACAGGGAAGTTACTTTCTCCCAAAATGGATTGCGGTTCGCTGAGCCGAGCCAGATGAGATGCTGTAATGTGATTCCAGCCGAGAAGCGGCTCACTGAATGCCTATCTCTACTAAACAAAGGAAAAAATATACTGGATTTAGCTATTTTTTTTTTATTTTGTACAGCAGAAGCAAGGAATGGGTGGAGACGTGGGGGGGGGGGCGGATGTGGGGGGAGCGAGTGGGCCGGATGTACCGCTGCGAAACAGCCACTGCTGCCGGCTGTTTGACTAGTAAACAGGTGTGTCGTCTACATATCTGAAATACGCTGCCTCCCAACATACAACTGACGCAAATATTTGCATAAAACTCGAAATGTTTTCTCATTCTAGATTGTTACCCTCCCCGCTACCCACTCCCTCTCCGTTATTCCAATCCTCCCCCGTTCTTGCACCCCGCTCCCTCTCCGATATTCCAGTCCCCTCCCCCGCCTAGTCTGTCTGTCTCATTATATATTACATGAAAAAAACACAGTGAAACTAGGAAATAAAACCTAGGTTTTATTTTTTATTTTCACTGTGGTATTTTTTTTCATATTTGCAGTCACGCGTTTCATTGTAATTTCTTCCACATTATATATATTATTGGGGAACCATTTGGTGTGGTTATTGGGGACCCAATACCTTTGAGAAGAAATTCAAAGGAATTGGGAGGAAACACAGTTCTCTCCCCCTGATACAGTTTAAATATTTTCTTCGGCTACCAACCCTTTTATAGTTTTCGTTTAAATTCTATCAGCAGCAGCATGATACCAAAAGAGTGTTTGACGAAGAACTGGGTTCTAACCCCGCCCTTGGTATGGTTTGTTTGCAATCGTGTCATTACGATTTCGTAAGTAACTGGAGTATTTATAGTGCATCACATCGTCTATACAGAAAGATGGGGAGAAATAGAATGGGATTGAGTGTGAATGGGGAAAGATGAGAGAGGATAAAAAAATGATAAATGACCCATCTTTCAATTTTTTTAACGTGGTAATGATGAACAACTGAGCTCCCCCACATCTGGGCCATGAATGGCCATCACCTGACCTCAGGTGATTTGACCCTCAAGAGTTTGACATCCACTGTCCTCTCCACCCTGTTAACTCCCCTGACAAGCGTTTTTGAAGTTTGATTATTTATTTGGGCATGATCTGTGTTAAAACGGAATTGTCCTTCAGAGTACTTTAAGGTCAGAAGTGAATCAACAAGATTTCATTTAATGTCTGTTAGCGCAGTTATCAGATATGAACATTAGTTTGCAACTGTTGATATCTGGATTGTGGTTGCTGTCACGTACATAATATTACATAATCACGTATGTGATGAAACATAGCAATGCTTGTATCGCCCATTCATGCATACACTTGTTCAACAATTATTACTATACTCATGTTCAACACTAAACCCCTCCGGGTCATTCAGAAAAAGGACACCCGAGGCTCGATCCTCCGTCCGCCAGATGAAATTGGTCGCTTACTGACCCGTCCAGCTGTATGTGACGGCCCTGATTCATAGAGCATCTCTCTTGTACGTGATTTGGATTATAATATACACTCAGTGGCCACTTTATTATGTACACTATTCTAGTAACAGGTAGGGCATTACCCTTTGTCTTCCAAGGACAGCTTGAATTCTTCGTGGAATGGATTCAGCAAGGTGCTGGAAACATTTTTTTTTGATATCCTTGCGAATGTTGACATGATAGCATCATGCAGTTGCTGCAGATTTGTCGGCTGCACATTCATGCTTCCAGTCTTCCGTTCCCCCACATCCCACAGGTTGACGCCAAATTTTGACCCCACCATCTGCATGTCGCAGCAGAAATTGAGATTCATCAGACCAGGCGACGTTTTTCCAATATTCAACTCTCCAATTTCTGTGAGCCAGTTTTCAGTATAGCCTCAGTTTCCTGTTTTTAGCTGACGTAAGTGGAACCAGGTGCGGTCTGCTGCCGTAACCCATGCACATCAAGGTTCGACAAGCTCCTTCAAAGTTCCTCTTCTGCATACCACTGCTGTAGCGTGTGATTATCCGAGTTACTGTCACTTTCCTGTCAGCTTGAACCAGTCTGACAATTCTCCTCTGACCTCTCTCATTAACACGACGTTTTTTAAACAAAACTTCTGCTCACTGGGTGTTTTGTGCTTTTCAAACCATTTTCCGTAAACTTTAAAGACTCTTGTGCTTGAAAAATCCCAAAAGATTATTCCAGGGTCAATATTACTTAGATCACATTTCTTTCCCTTTCTGACGTTCGGTCTGAACAACAATTGGATCTTTTAGCCATGTCTGCATTCTATTAGGCGTCGAGATGCTGCCACATGACTGACCTATTTGCATTATCGAACAGGTGTACAGATGTACCTAATAAAGTGGCCACCGAGTGTAAATTTCGATTCTGAAAACTGGTCTAAATATCAGACAACTGCATAATCTTTTATAATCAAATTCTATACAGAAAACAAATGACTTTGCAAAAAAAAAAAAATCAAGACCATTATTACAATAGTTTTTTGGGGAAGATACAGAGTCACACAGCATTTCTATTACCGTGTTATGTACTAAGTTTATTTCAGACAGATTGCAAAACGTAATCTTACAGACTAGGTCTTCAAACTGCATTCAGACGAGAGATTGCAGAGAATAACTTTACAGTCGGGTTCTAAAACTGCATTCAGACGACGGGGTTGCAGAGAATGACCATACAGGCAGGTTCTAAAACTGCATTCAGACGACGGGTTTGCAGAGAATGACCTTACAGGCAGGTTCTAAAACTGCATTCAGACGACGGGTTGCAGAGAATGACCTTACAGGCAGGTTCTAAAACTGCATTCAGACGACGGGGTTGCAGAGAATGACCTCACAGGCAGGTTCTAAAACTGCATTCAGACGACGGAGTTGCAGAGAATGACCTTACAGGCAGGTTCTAAAACTGCATTCAGACGACGGAGTTGCAGAGAATGACCTCACAGGCAGGTTCTAAAACTGCATTCAGACGACGGGTTGCAGAGAATGACCTTACTGGCGCTTACAGGCGCTTTTTATAACGTCAACGAGCTTAGTGGTTTTCTAATGATAATTAGACATATATGTCTAAAGTTACTGCTTATTACTTCTATCCTAAAAAAAATATTTCTTGCTCGGAAAAAATATTTTGAGTTTCCCACTTGTCAAACGGCCGACTGGTAAAAATATTACATGAAGCAAAAAAAAAAAAAAAAATTCTGGAAAATACAAAGACAGAAAAATAGCCACGTTATTTTTTAGCCACGGAGGAAGCGCTAAACCTTTAGGGGTCATATAGTGCCTGGGAAATGGTGGGTAACTGGATTCGATCCAACGAAGGGGAAGATAACTCAAATACCCTGGAACAAGAGCTCACCACCAGATTCTAAGCATAATTTCCCCATCCCCCCATATCCCACCCCATTGATGGGAAATATGTGCATAGATTGTGCACACTTATAATTGTACAAAAAAAATAGTTTAAATGTTCTAATGGTCTACGTGCTTTACATTATTATTATTATTATTATTATTATTATTATTATTACTATCATGGGGAGCGCTAAACCTGTAGGATTATATAGCGCGTGAGGGGGTGGAAGGTATTCAGGCTCAATTCACGGAACCGGAGCACAGATCCAATTCCCTAGATCAAGAGCCCCTCACCAGCGTCAAGGATCCTCCGTTGAGGGGATGGTTTACATGAACTAAATGCTTTAAATCGTCTAAATTAACTAAATGGTCTAAACGGTCTAAATTATCTAAAGGCTTTACATGGTCTAAAGTTTATACTAAATTATTTAATGTTTTAAATTGTCTAAGCGCTTTAAATGTAAAGGATATAAATGGTCTAAATTATCTAAATGATCTAAATTATCTAAATTCTTTAAATTGTCTAAGGGACATAAATGGTCTAAATGATCTAATTGCTATAAATGATCTAATTGTTCTAAATTATTTAAGCAATCCAAATGATGTAAATGGTCTAAATTATCTAAATGGTTTAAATGATCTAAATATTCTAAAACTTTAAAGGCAGGAGCAGCCAAGAATTAAACTAGAATATTTGAACGAAATGTCAATATACAAAATTCAATTTAGTCGGAGTGTCACAGGAAGCAGAGTTTTGGCGGCAGTGAGTGGTAGTGGTGGTAGTGGTGGTGGGGGTAGTGGTGGTGGTAGTGGTGGTGGTGGTGGTGGTGGTGGTGGTGGTGGTAGTAGTGGTGGTGGTGGTGGTAGTGGTGGTGGTGGTGGTAGTGGTGGTGGTAGTGGTAGTGGTGGTAGTGGTAGTGGTGGTGGTAGTGGTAATGGTGATAGTGGTAGTGGTGATCGGTGGTAATAGTGGTGGTAGTAGCAGTGGTGGTGCTGGTGATTTAGTATTAGTAGTCCTGGTGGTGGTAGTGGTGATAACTGTAGTAGTGGTTATGGTGGTACTGGTGATCGGCGGTGGTAGTGGTAGTGGTGGTCGGCGGTGGTGGTAGTAGTGGTAATGGTGATCGGTGTTGGTAGTGACCAGTGGTGGTGGTAGTTGTGAATGGTAAGTATGGTTGTGACTAGCAGTTGTGACTGGTAGTGGTGGTCGGCGGTGGTGGTAGTAGTGGTAATGGTGATCGGCGGTGGTGTTGGTAGTAGTGGTAATGGTGATCGGTGTTGGTAGTGACTAGTGGTGGTGGTGGTAGTTGTGAATGGTATGGTTGTGACTAGCAGTTGTGACTGGTAGTGACTGGTAGTTGTGACTGATAGTGGTGGTAGTGACTGGTAATTGTGACTGAGTGGTGGTAGTGACTGGTAGTTGTGACTGATAGTGGTGGTAGTGACTGGTAGTTGTGACTGATAGTGGTGGTAGTGACTGGTAGTTGTGTCTGATAGTGGTGGTAGGGACTGGTAGTTGTGACTGGTAGCTGTGACTGGTAGTGGTGGTAGTGACTGGTAGTTGTGACTGATAGTGGTGGTAGTGACTGGTAGTTGTGACTGATAGTGGTGGTAGTGACTGGTAGTTGTGTCTGATAGTGGTGGTAATGACTGGTAGTTGTGTCTGATAGTGGTGGTAGTGACTGGTAGTTGTGTCTGATAGTGGTGGTAGTGACTGGTAGTTGTGTCTGATAGTGGTGGTAGGGACTGGTAGTTGTGACTGGTAGCTGTGACTGGTAGTGGTGGTAGTGACTGGTAGTTGTGACTGGTAGCTGTGACTGGTAGTGGTGGTAGTGACTGGTAGTTGTGACTGGTAGCTGTGACTGGTAGTGGTGGTAGTGACTGGTAGTTGTGACATTTTTCCCTATCATATATTTCGTTTATTTTACATTGCTGAGTTGTTTTCACTAAAAGCGTCTTGCAACTCAACTTAATTACCTAATTACTCTAATTACCCGTTTGTTGCCACAGGAGCAGAGATGTGTTCTTGGTGCCCCGATTTCAGTAAGTGTTACATCATAAAACTTTACTGAAGAAATATTTCACCAACGTTCCAGGCTTCACCAGTCTAATTCACAAATGAATTAATTATATTCCTGCAGACTGTCTCCTGGAAATCAAATACTACACGAGTCTTAATATATATATATATATATATATATATATATATATATATATATATATATATATATATATATATATATATATATATATATATATATATATATATATATATATATATATATTATCCTCTGGTTGTAGTATTTATTTTTTCCTTTTTTTAAAACATCCAGCTGCTACGCCACGTGTGTCTGTCTTTCTGCTTGTCGAGGTATTTTTGTGTCAGCAAAAACAGAAAAAAACACGCCACTTTTCCACTCCAGCCAGCCAACCACACACACACACAAAATCCTAAAATCCAACAGCAGTGTCCGAATCTATTGCTCGCGTCTTTGCGCTGTTGTTTCATGAGCTGAATACACAGATAATGTGGCCGACAAACATTTCCCTGTTTGGAGATCACTCGTACAGTCCCCCGCCGCATGCTCTCCGATGCATCGCCGCCAGCTATTTTACTCATGAGGATCTCGTACCGCACACGAAAATACAATTAGTAATCAGATATCTATGAGGAAATGGATGGGAGCAGCGCAGTGTACCAGTATCCAGAGTGTACCTTGTGATAAATCGCTTCTGTGCAAGACTAAAACTGTTGCATATATTCAGGTCGTGGTGAACGAACGGGGACTCGAACCTTGGTCCACGTGAAAATCAAGTGCAGTGCTGTACCATTTAGTGCCCAAACTTATATGTCATTCTCAACACCTTACTCTCTTTTATGTTCACTTTTAATTTCCTGTTATTCTCACCTTCTCTCGAGTTAAATCAAGGCAAATACCTTAATATACTTTTAAGTAGATTCTACCTAAATCAAAACGTGTTGTTTTTTTTTGCCAGTGTCAACTATGACAATGAAATTAAGGTTAAAAGAATATTGTTAAAGGAAACCACACTGTATAAATAGCAAGATACAGCAATAAGAAGTTCAAGGCTACACCCAATATACAAGAACACTAGTACAGCGATAACACCTCTGTAATACAAGTACACCTCAGACACACAAGAACACCGTAAAAATATAAGGACACCCTAGTGATAAAAAGACACCCCTGGAATGCAAGAACACCCCAGACATACAAGGACACCCTAATGATACAAGGACGCCTCTGTAATATAAGGACATCTCAGACAATCAAGGATAAACTAGTAAAACAAGGACACCCTAGTAATGCAATTACACCCCTGTAATACAATGGCACTCCATACATACAAGGACACCATAGTAATAGCATGGACATCCCAGTAACAGCAACAAAATGAGAAAGGTTTATCTTGCACTCTCATCGTAATAATGAACTCATTTAATCACTTACTGCCATATCTAGAATAGCACTAGACCAAAAAATTCGCGAGAGTAAAAGAGAAAGAAAGAGAGAGAGGGATAGAGATCCTACTTAAACTCTGAGGGTAAGAGTAAGCCAGAAGTGAGGGAACAGGTGGTGGCGAGTCCACTCTAGCAGCCCCAAGAGGACCTCCAGTTAATTAGGAATTTGTTTACATAAATCCGTCGTCGCATTTACAGGAGGACAGGCAGCATTGCCCAATTATTCTTCCTTGACTTGTCCTCCGGGGAAGCAGTGCTGGGGAGAGCTAAATGAGAAGAGGAGGAAGGGGGAAGGTAGGTAGGGGGTAACAGGAGGGAATGTGGAAGGAAAAAGGGAAGAATAAAATGAGAGTGCAAGCATAAAGGGAGGCTAGGGACGGAGAAGAGAGCGAGGGATAGAGAGAGCGATGGCTAGAGACAGACAAAGAGGGAGAATGGAATGAAAAATAAAAAAAAAAATTATATAGTAAAACGAAGGGAGGGAGGAGGAAGGGAACGGACAGAGACATTTGATGAATAGAGCATGAAGAATATGGCTGAAGGAGAGACAAGGGAAAACGAAAGAAGGTAATCAAAAGAAGAAATAGTAAAGAAGAAGAGTAAAGGAGAGAGAGGGGGGGAAGGGAGCAGAGATGAAAGAGATAGAACTATTTAAGTTCTGTAATAATAATAAAAAAAAGTAAAAGTAAGATGCCAATATATAACTACAGCAAAAGTTACTAGAGTCACCTGGATTATCACACAATCAACACTTTTGTTTTCATTTAATTCTGCGTCTTTTATATATATATATATATATATATATATATATATATATATATATATATATATATATATATATATATATATATATATATATATATATATATATACAGTCTTACAAACATTTATATGTCAAAGAAGTCAAACTCAAAGAGAAACGTGAGGCTAATTTGAGTCAAAGACAAGAGCAAAACTTCAAATTACTGTCTATTTACAAGATAAATGAGCTAGATGACCGAGCTGACATGATCAGCCTCACTCTCTTTCTCTCTTTTTTTTTTTTTTACACAGTGTTTGACAAGGTTAGATTAAGGATCCCTAGCTTTATTGACAAGCTATTTATAGATTAAGGATTCCTAACTTTATTGACAAGCTAAGAGCTGTTACCTACATCAGCTCATTTGAAAACATTTTTATTTTTATGAAACATACAAGTAGGGGACAGGATGAAGTTGGAGCCATCTGTGGGCCAGCATTTTCATGTGATCAACTGACTTTATCTCGTTGACATCATAATGCTGCACGAATGTGTTCCAGACTCGAGCCATACTGGGAGTAAATGATCTCAGATGAAGTGATGTTCTGGAGAAGGGTACAGCCAGAGTGAAGTTGCTGCTTTCTGCCCGTCTTGTGGTATAGAAGCTTGCTTCACACTGTCCTCGAAGTGGATCCAAGTGTGGTACTTTGACAATATTGGCCTTGTACATAACAGTAAGGCCACCCACATCCCTCCTGTGTTGAAGGCTCTGCTGAAATGACAGATCTATCCAGGATGGGTCCAGGCGAGAGATGAGACGTCTTGCTCTGTTCTCTACTCTGTCAAGCAGTCGCAGATGAGAGAGGGGGCAGGCAAACCAAGAAAGTGGAGCATACTCAAGGTGTGAACGTACTTGTGCCTCACAGAATCTTGCTCGCTCTCGCTCTCTCTCTCTCTCTCTCTCTCTCTCTCTCTCTCTCTCTCTCTCTCTCTCTCTCTCTCTCTCTCTCTCTCTCTCTCAATCTATCTATCTATCTATCTATCTATCTTTCTCCCTCTGTCTCGTAATGAAAATTTACTCAAATCTTTCTTTGCCTATTTCATGATTAAGTTATTTTTTTAAATAATTTTTAGAAAAACTGATTCGATTTTTCCTATTTACTATTGCTTCCTTTATCAAGGTTCCTCTCTTCCTCTATTGTTGTCGTCTATTTTTTCCTCCACTTTTTCGTTACTCTCCGTCCATTCTTATCCACGTTCTTGTTTATTATTACCGTTCTTACCTTATTCTCAGTGTTGCTCTTCCTCCATTCTAAGTATTTCTCTTCCTCCATTCTAAGTGTTTCTCTTCCTCCATTTTCAGTGTTGCTCTTCCTCCATTCTAAGTGTTTCTCTTCCTCCTTTCTAAGTACTGCTCTTCCTCCATTCTAAATGTTTCTCTTCCTCCATTCTAAGTGTTTCTCTTCTTCCATTCTCAGTGTTGCTCTTCCTCCATTCTAAGTGTTCCTCTTCCTCTATTCTAAGTGTTTCTCTTCCTTCATTCTAAGTGTTTCTCTTCCTCCAGTCTTAGTGTTGCTCTTCCTCCATTCTAAGTGTTGCTGTTTCTACATTATAAGTGTTCCTCTTCCTCCATTCTCAGTGTTGCTCTTCCTCCATTCCAGTGTTGCTCTTCCTCCATTCCAGTGTTGCTCTTCCTCCATTCTAAGTGTTGCTGTTTCTCCATTATAAGTGTTCCTCTTCTCCATTCTCAGTGTTGCTCTTCCTCCATTCTAAGTGTTTCTCTTCTTCCATTCTCAGTGTTGCTCTTCCTCCATTCTAAGTGTTTCTCTTCTTCCATTCTCAGTGTTGCTCTTCCTCCATTCTAAGTGTTCCTCTTCTTCTATTCTAAGTGTTTCTCTTCCTCCATTCTAAGTGTTTCTCTTCCTCCAGTCTTAGTGTTGCTCTTCCTCCATTCTAAGTGTTGCTGTTTCTCCATTATAAGTGTTGCTCTTCTTCCATTCCCAGTGTTGCTCTTCCTCCATTCCAGTGTTGCTCTTCCTCCATTCCCAGTGTTTCAATTCGTACTTCTCATCGTTAGCTTCTCTCTGGCTCCCACAAATCGATATCAAGTTTGTGGGTTAGGTTTCTACCGGCATTGATTACATGTTCTCTCCTTACCGCGGCGCCCGAAAAATCCTTTATGGTTCCTACACTCTTAACAGTTTCCTTCCTCCCCAGCACACTCCTTCACCACCCTCTCCAACAACCCTCCCCACCACCCATATTTATGCCTCTCCTCTCTCCAACACCCTCTACCCATCTGCTCCTTTACTCCAACACCCTCCTTAGTCTATACTTCTAACTCATCCACTTCCCTCCATCATCTGTCTATATCCCCCAACACTACCTTTATTTGTGTCTACTTCCTCCAACACTACCTTCATCTGTGTCTACTTCCTCCAACACTACCTTCATCTGTGTCTACTTCCTTCAACACTACCTTCATCTGTGTCTACTTCCTCCAACACTATCTTCATCGGTGTCTACTTCCTCCAACACTATCTTCATCGGTGTCTACTTCCTCCAACACTATCTTCATCTGTGTCTACTTCCTCCAACACTATCTTCATCGGTGTCTACTCCCTCCAACACTACCTTCATCTGTGTCTACTTCCTCCAACACTATCTTCATTGGTGTCTACTTCCTCCAACACTATCTTCATCTGTGTCTACTTCCTCCAACGCTATCTTCATCGGTGTCTACTTCCTCCAACACTATCTTCATCGGCGTCTACTTCCTCCAACACTATCTTCATGTGTGTCTACTTCCTCCAACACTATCTTCATCGGTGTCTACTTCCTCCAACACTATCTTCATCGGTGTCTACTTCCTCCAACACTATCTTCATCGGTGTCTACTTCCTCCAACACTATCTTCATCGGTGTCTACTTCCTCCAACACTATCTTCATCGGTGTCTACTTCCTCCAACACTATCTTCATCGGTGTCTACTTCCTCCAACACTATCTTCATCGGTGTCTACTTCCTCCAACACTATCTTCATCGGTGTCTACTTCCTCCAACACTATCTTCATCGGTGTCTACTTCCTCTTCCAACACCTTCATCTGTTGAAGAATTGAGACACTTATGCAACATACGGGAATCTTTATTGAAGAGTCTTCAATAAAAATTCCCACATGTTGCATAAGTGTCTAAGTTCTTCAGTTTGTTGGTTTTCTAACCATTTATCACGCCTTCATCCGCGTCTACTCGTCTACAGTCTACATATTTATTCTCCTCTATTTTGACTGAAGAAGTTTGTCGTGTAGAGAAAAGGTTTCAATAGCCAAGACTCCCAGCTGTTACGCACGTCTTGCTCATCTTCCTCACCCTCCTCTCACCTGAGCCTCCAGCATCCTCATCATATCATCCTCAACATATCCTTCTCAACACATCTTTAACACATCCTCCTCAACACATCCATTATATGTTCCTCTTCCACTCCCAGCTACTTCCCCTCCCAAAACTTCCCCCTCCAGATCAATCCCCTTCCAATCATTCCCCCTCCCATCACCTCCCCCTCCCATCACCTCTCCCTCCCACCACCTCCCTCTCCCATCACCTACCCCTCCCACCACCTCCCCCTCCCATCACCTCTCCCTCCCACCACCTCCCCCTCCTATCACCTCCCCCTCCCATCACCTCCCCCTCCCACCACCTCCCCTCCCACCTCCCCTCCCACCACCTCCCCCTCCCACCACCTCCCCCTCCCACCACCTCTCCCTCCCATAACCTCCCCCTCCCATCACCTCCCCCTCCCATCACCTCCCCCTCCAATCACCTCTCCCTCCCACCACCTCCCCCTCCCATCACCTCCCCCTCCCATCACCTCCCCCTCCCACCAACTCTCCCTCCCACCACCTCCTCCTCCCATCACCTCTCCCTCCCACCACCTCCCCCTCCCACCACCTCCCCCTCCCACCACCTCCCCCTCCCACCACCTCCCCTTCCCACCACCTCCCCCTCCCACCACCTCCCCCTCCCACCACCTCCCCCTCCCACCACCTCCCCCTCCCACCACCTCCCCCTCCCACCACCTCCCCCTCCCACAACTGTGGCCGGGCTCCACAAGAACAACCTCACCAGAAGTCTCAGAAGGTTATAACTCTTCTGTAATTAGTTTGAAAACGAAACTGCAAAGTTTTAAGATTTCTGTTTTCAGACAAAAACTCTCCCTTCCTTCTTTTCCCCTTTTCATTACGTCCTCTCCCACCTACCTTTCCTTCCCAACAACTTTCTTTCTTATTTTTCTTATACACTCTCCTTTCCTCCAGTCCATCCCTTCCACCCTCTTTCACTTAGTTTTTTAAATATATTTTCTTTCTTCAATACTTCATTCCATTTTCTGTTTCTATCTTTAGTACTCTCTACTCTCTCGTCCCTCCCTCTTCCTTTCCTTTCATCCCTCCCAGCCTTCCCTTTCCTCCCACCTCACTTGTTCTGAGGAAAGATATACACGTTAAGGATCTTTCCTGATGGATAATTTCTACAATTATTCTGGATAATTTACAGTGCGTCCTGAGGTGGCGAGGGAGGGAGGTGTTGATGACACATACGAACACAGGGTGGTGGTGTTGATGACACATACGAACACAGGGTGGAGGTGTTGATGATACATACGAACACAGGGTGGAGGTGTTGATGACACATACGAACACAGGGTGGTGGTGTTGATGACACATACGAACACAGGGTGGAGGTGTTGATGACACATACGAACACAGGGTGGAGGTGTTGATGATACATACGAACACAGGGTGGAGGTGTTGATGACACATACGAACACAGGGTGGAGGTGTTGATGATACATACGAACACAGGGTGGAGGTGTTGATGACACATACGAACACAAGGTGGAGGTGTTGATGACACATACGAACACAGGGTGGAGGTGTTGATGATGCATACGAACACAGGGTGGAGGTGTTGATGATACATACGAACACAGGGTGGAGGTGTTGATGACACATACGAACACAGGGTGGAGGTGTTGATGATACATACGAACACAGGGTGGAGGTGTTGATGATACATACGAACACAGGGTGGAGGTGTTGATGATACATACGAACACAGGGTGGAGGTGTTGATGATACATACGAACACAGGGTGGAGGAGTTGATGATACTGATTACCTCATTCTCCTCCTGTTCTTCAAGATTCTCCTTTGTATGGACTGATGAAGCCACTGTGTGGCGAAACGTTTCCTCAATAAAGATACCCAAGAGTTGCACATGTGTCTAATTTATCAACATGTCGGTTCTCTGAACCATTCATCTACGAACCATTCATCTACAAAATATATATATATATATATATATATATATATATATATATATATATATATATATATATATATATATATATATATATATATATATATATATATATATATATATATATATAATTTTTACACCGTCCTGAGGCAATTTAAAAAATTGATGCTTGAAAAAAGAAAACCACTGACCATTTTCTTTATTATAAGAGAGAAAATAGAGCAGAATTAAACGATGGTACTCGAAGTTTATGCCCATGGGCAAGCGCTAAACCCGAAGGGGAGTCTAGGGTTCCTGGTTGATGCAAGGGAAGGGTAGTTCCTGTTCCTTGGACCAAGAGCACCACCTTCCTGCCAATACTCTGGCGGTGTCTTCATCACAAGTTCAACACTCAAAATTTTTCTTCCCTTTAGGAGACTTTTGGATAATTGGTAAGGGTTTTTAATCGTAGGAAATGGAGCTTATTCGGATTAATAATCCAAGAGGGTCAGTAGCCCTGGATAACCCTAGAATGTGTCGGGCGCCAGAACGCTAATTTCGTCAAATAAGATCATTCAAAGTTGTAAATTAGATGGTGTGGCGTCGACTCTTGGACGGTAATATTCCAAAAGTTGACTAATGGAGTTTTTTTTCAGTTCTAAGGCTTATATATATGGAAGACAGTAGAATATGAGGTAATCGGTCCCTCAGTTTTGCAAATAAAAAGTATTCTTCACCATAGTCTTCCATATATGTAGTCTCTGATTTGAACTGGGAACACTACTGGTTGGTGAAATGTGTATAAAGATAACTCACGAAATCGTAATGACACGATTGCAAACAAACCATACCACGGGCGGGATTTGAACCCGCGGTCAGGGAATCTTACTGAAGCTAGCTGGCCCAGTGGCTAACGCGACAGTCTGGAGTTTTGAGACTCCCTGACCTCGGGTTCAAGTCCCGCCCGTGGTATGGTTTGTTTAAAGATACTCAGGTATTTCACATATGTCTAATTCATTAACTTGTCGGTAGCGTACGAAGTTAAGGTAATGAACTGAACACGTGTTGATGACAGGCAAGAACCCGCAGGTTGATCCTAACTGGAAAAGTTTCGAAATATAATTCGACCTCCAGCTAAGGTCCTCGTCTGTATAATTATAATCATGGGGGAGCGTTAAACCCGTAGGATTATACAGCGCATGTGGGGACGGGAGGAATGGAAGGTATTCAGACTCCATTCAGGGAACCGTAGCGCAGATCCAATTTCCTAGATCAAGAGCCCCTCACTAGCATCAAGGAACCTCGTCAGTAATACAATTTTCACACAATATTAAATTCACCTTCACGTGCAGAACTTCTCTTCACGACCCCTCAAGGAAGGTTCCTTGATGCTGGTGAGGGGCTCTTGATCTAGGGAACTGGATCTGTGCTCCAGTTCCCTGAGTTAAACCTGAATACCTTCCATCCCTCCCCCAAGCACTGTATAATCCTATGGGTTTAGTGCTTCCCCCTTGATTATAATAATAATAATTCTCTTCACGAACAGCGTCCAAATATTACCAATGACAACGTTCACAAAACAATAAATATTTACCCAGGTGTTCGACTACTGATGTGTCTCGCAGTGTGTGGAGCCGTCACTGGCACTGATAAACACTGAAGGTGGAAGATTACCCTGTGGTATCAGTGTCTCGCAGTGTGTGGAGCTGTCACTGGCACTGATAAACACTGAAGGTGGAAGATTACCCTGTGGTATCAGTGGCTCGCAGTGTGTGGAGCCGTCACTGGCACTGATAAACACTGAAGGTGGAAGATTACCCTGTGGTATCAGTGGCTCGCAGTGTGTGGAGCCGTCACTGGCACTGATAAACACTGAAGGTGGAAGATTACCCTGTGGAATCAGTGGCTCGCAGTGTGTGGAGCCGTCACTGGCACTGATAAACACTGAAGGTGGAAGATTACCCTGTGGTATCTCACACCTGAAGCTGGACAGAATCCAAACCTGAAACTAGCGCCTATTAATCAAGTGGCAAGGAAGAACTTCCAATAACCAACTCGGTTCAGTAGAGTTTGAATGCACGAAGCATTGACACGTGGTTTCTAAACCTACATGGGTGGTTTCTAAACCTACAAGCGTGGTTTCTAAACCTACATGCGTGGTTTCTAAACCTACATGCATGGTTTCTAAACCTACAAGCGTGGTTTCTAAACCTACAAGCGTGGTTTCTAAACCTACATGCGTGGTTTCTAAACCTACAAGCGTGGTTTCTAAACCTACAAGAGTGGTTTCTAAACCTACATGCGTGGTTTCTAAACCTACATACGTAGTTTCTGAACCTACATGCGTGGTTTCTGAACCTACATGCGTAATAGGGCTGAAATTTATAATAATTCTCGGCAATTACCTACCAGAAAAAAAACGCACTATTTCGGTACAGTAATTCGCAGGTACTGACCTCTGTAATAAAAAAATAACAAGAGAAAATGTTAATAATGAATAAAATTCGGCTTATGTCGTGAGTGCTAGAAGACGAATTCAGTTTAGCGTGTCGACGAAAGCTGTAATTTTTCCCCTTCTCTGCCGTACCTTCGTCAGTAATGCACTATAATTTGACGTACCTCGTGTAAACTGTACGACAATGTTCCGTACGTCATGAAGGATGTATGATAACCTTACGTACCTCGTGTAAACTGTACGACAATCTTCCGTACGTCATGAAGGAAGTACGATAACCTTACGTACCTCGTAGTGTGCCATAATATTCCGTACCTTGTGGCAGATGCACGATAATCTTTTGTGCCTCGTGAGGATGCAAGATAGTCTTCCGTGCCTCGTGAGGTGCACGATAATCTTCCATGCCTCGTGAGGATGCAAGATAGTCTTCCGTGCCTCGTGAGGTGCACGATAATCTTCCATGCCTCGTGAGGTGCACGTTAATATTCCGCACCTCATAAAGAATGCAAGATAACCTTACGTTGTTTGCGGAGAATGTACAATATTCTTCCACGCCTGGTGAAGCTGCTTTTGTTCCTTGTAAACAATACATGATAACTTTCATACATTGGAACAAAGGCTTTTAAACAAAGTAATTTCCTTAAAAAATCACATCAAGTCATAAAGTGCAAAGAAAATCTCAAATATACCAGTAAGCTGTATCGAGTAGTTTCTCACGCTAGTAACTTAGCCTGGAGCCTGGAGCCTGGAGCCTGGAGCCTGGAGCCTGGAGCCTGGAGCCTGGAGCCTGAATTCCATGACGACTATTGACCTATCCCGGCCTGCAGCCATTACCACCCCGGCCAATCAGGCACACTCCTGTAATCTCCCTTGGCAGGGTTTAAAAACACTTTTCACCGTGAAGGACACGTTTTAGACAAGCTAAATCCTACGCGTTACTCAACCAAAACCAAAGAAAAAATTGACAAAAGTATCGGGCATTGTTTTTGCGAACTATATTTGTTTTCAGTGAAAAAATTCCAGGAGACGACCTGTGCAAAGTGAGGCTTGAATCGGCCACAATTGTTAAATCGTTCAAAGGCGATGAAAACTGCAAACCAATTTTTGTTGAGGCTTCGAACGGTAATCTCGCTAGAGCAGCTGTCGGATACAAATTGAGAACCGTCAACAATAATGAAGAAAAGATGTGTTTTAAAACAAGTTGTACGCAGTTGTTTTGCACGTCTTTCTTTCCAAAAACAACCAACATTGTTTATAAGAGTTATTAAACCACCAGAAACAGTAAACCGCTTAGAAAACATATCGAGCCTCGAACTCCTGAACCCATTATATACCTAAGTATACTTTTTACAATGGAACTGAAACTAAGGAAGAGGGTGTATATGGTGCGAGACAGACCGTGGCAAACATAAGTTCCTTCTTTGCAAAGACAAGCTGCCAGTTCTCTGCCTATTCTTTAATTTCATGAATCATCACAAAACGTCACGTTCGTCAATTGATTCACTTTATAGTCTAGTACAACGATGGGAAACCTGCGGTTTTAAGGCCTCATGCGGCCTTCTAGGGCATTAAATGCGGCCTTTTGAATGAATTATTTTTCTTGAAATTGTATAATAATTATTTTTTACAAAATAACCGACATTTTGCAGTATAATCAAAATTTCTTCAATGCCGCGTCATTAGATTATAACAAATTTTAATACAGTCTTCCTATATAAAAAGGTTCCCCACTTTAGGTCTAGTATACATGCCGATCACCAGACAGAAGCTTGCAATGTAAACACTACTTATCCCTCTCTCAGTATTTATCACATCGTGAAATCTCATTTGGCGCTGTCTAGGAATATAGGAAATGTTATCAAGTGTTGCAATACCAAACTCGTCATCGGCAATTTTGTAATCAGTTAGCTTGAGAAACGGTCGGAATTTCTCGTAGTAAATGCATTAGACTAATTCATCGAGAGGAGAGCGTGTGTTACAGGCAGGCAGCATTAAGGAATTGCTCATTCTGTGTGAGCAATTCCAATATAAATTCTTCTACTAACAACAGGTGCTCAAGGTTCCTGTTCACAGCACGCACGCACGCACGCGCACACACACACACACACACACACACACACACACACACACACACACACACACACACACACACACACACACACACACAGCCACAGAGTAGTCAGTAAGTGGAATAGTTTGGGAAGCGATGTAGTGGAGGCAGGATCCACACATAGCTTTAAGCAGAGGTATGACAAAGCTCACGGCTCAGGGAGAGTGACCTAGTAGCGATTAGTGAAGAGGCGGGGCCAGGAGCTCAGACTCGACCCCCGCAACCTCAACTAGGTGAGCACAACTAGGTGAGTACACACACACACACACATACACACAACACTTGCCAGGCAACGCTGTCAAGACTTCTGTTCAGAACACACACAACACTGGCAAGGTAAGACTTCTACTCTAATTTCACACACACACACACACACACACACACACACACACACACACACACACACACACAATGAGGCATCAAAGCTCCGGCTCAAGTGCGAGTTTCTCTTCGTAATTATACAGACTTGCAACTCATAGCCTGAAAATATTAACTAGTACATTAAGACAATTTGTGATGTTCTCAGAATATATTTGCACCATGAAGAAATACATATATATATATATATATATATATATATATATATATATATATATATATATATATATATATATATATATATATATATATATATATATATATATATATGTATATATATATATTAAAGTTCTTTATGAAGAGTGTGAAGCTTTTTCCACTAAAGGTGGGCTTGAAACATTGATATCATCTCTTACTCTGATATTTTTTATTTTGCCTGTGGCCATAGCTCAAACAGGATCAATACGTGGTATTTTAGTACCCATTGCTGAAAGTATGAAGAACAGATGTTCTTTGCTAATGACGGTGCTTAATGAAGATCCGGAAGACAAAGTGAGAATAATGTTTCGCAGATTAGTGTGTAAATGGATAAACTACAGGGTATTCCAGATGACTGTCAAGTGTCGGTATTCCTGATGACTGTCAAGTGTCGGTATTCCTGATGACTCTCAAGTGTCGGTATTCCTGATGACTGTCAAGTGTCGGTATTCCTGATGACTGTCAAGTGTCGGTATTCCTGATGACTGTCAAGTGTCGGTATTCCTGATGACTGTCAAGTGTCGGTATTCCTGATGACTGTCAAGTGTCGGTATTCCTGATAGCTGCTAAGTGTCTGTATTCCTGATGACTGTCAAGTGTCGGTATTCCTGATGACTGTCAAGTGTCGGTATTCCTGATGACTGTCAAGTGTCGGTATTCCTGATGACTGTCACGTGTCGGTATTCCTGATGACTGTCAAGTGTCGGTATTCCTGATGACTGTCAAGTGTCGGTATTCCTGATGACTGTCAAGTGTCGGTATTCCTGATGACTGTCAAGTGTCGGTATTCCTGATGACTGTCAAGTGTCGGTATTCCTGATAGCTGCTAAGTGTCGGTATTCCTGATGACTGTCAAGTGTCGGTATTCCTGGTGACTGTCAAGTGTCGGTATTCCTGATGACTGTCAAGTGTCGGTATTCCTGATGACTGTCAAGTGTCGGTATTCCTGATGACTGTCAAGTGTCGGTATTCCTGATGACTGTCAAGTGTCGGTATTCCTGATGACTGTCAAGTGTCGGTATTCCTGATGACTGTCAAGTGTCGGTATTCCTGATGACTGTCAAGTGTCGGTATTCCTGATAGCTGCTAAGTGTCGGTATTCCTGATGACTGTCAAGTGTCGGTATTCCTGGTGACTGTCAAGTGTCGGTATTCCTGATGACTGTCAAGTGTCGGTATTCCTGATGACTGTCAAGTGTCGGTATTCCTGATGACTGTCAAGTGTCGGTATTCCTGATGACTGTCAAGTATCGGTATTCCTGATGACTGTCAAGTGTCGGTATTCCTGATGACTGTCAAGTGTCGGTATTCCTGATGACTGTCAAGTGTCGGTATTCCTGATGACTGTCAAGTGTCGGTATTCCTGATGACTGTCAAGTGTCGGTATTCCTATTGCTAAGTGTCCCTGATGACTGTCAAGTGTCGGTATTCCTGGTGACTGTCAAGTGTCGGTATTCCTGATGACTGTCAAGTGTCGGTATTCCTGATGACTGTCAAGTGTCGGTATTCCTGTGACTGTCAAGTGTCTGTATTCCTGATAGCTGTTAAGTGTCGGTAGTCCTGATGACTGTCAAGTGTCGGTATTCCTGATGATTGTCACGTGTCGGTATTCCTGATGACTGTCAAGTGTCGGTATTCCCGATGACTGTCAAGTGTCGGTATTCCTGATGACTGTCAAGTGTCGGTATTCCTGAAAAAAAAATTGGGGGATAACAGATTGGGTGTTCACAAGACTGTAAAACTTCATTGGAATAATTTGTGCTACTCAAATTACAATCACTCATGATTACAACTTCAGTATAAGCCCAGTATAGTATAAATTAGATATAATATATAAAATTAGTGACATTATAAGCTGTGGTGATAAATTCACCGTTACCTGAAATATCTCTCTCAAATTTTACCTCGTATGTAGACTGAGTAAAAATTTTAGAACAAAGGAAATGTACCTCCCACGATCAGCCAGTGAGGTAATAAGAACATAAGAAAGAAGGAACACTGCAACAGGCCTACTGACCCATGCAGAGCAGGTCCATGTCTCCCCCCCCCGGATTAGCCCAATGAACCACCCCCGGAATAGCAATCCGTTGATTGTACATCTGAGGTGGAGTCACTCTCTTTGCTATATTGATTTATTAATAAGCTTGCTGCTTCTTGGTGAAGAATATAATCACGAAAGTAATCGGAATGCTACTACTTCTCGCTGTGGCAGTATTGCATATTATAAATATGAATACAAATACACACACTTCCTATTATTTCTGACCCTATCACAGAATGCAGGATCCACGTACCACAACTATGAATCTCCATCGACAAGAATGGACTTCTGCGGTTCCTCTGGAATTCCCTACAGTCATTCTGGTTTGTTGCGTTCATCTTGGGATCCAACCTCAGTTTCATCGCCAAAAACTACAGACACAATGACTCCGACTTCCAAAAAGGCTATCTTCAAGGCATCATCTCAGCAGCCATCTCAACACGCAGCTCCCCAGTCATACCTCGACGTTACATCAATGCACTCAAAGGTTTAGCAGAAGACACGACCATCAGGGTCACCACCGCTGATAAAGGAGGTGGTGTTGTTATCATGAACACTGACGATTACAGGAACAAAATGCTCAATCTACTTAATGACCCAGATACCTACAAACCTCTCACAACTAACCAAGTGGACAACCTTACTAAAACTTTTCTTCAAAGGACTCGCCGCATTCTGAGGGGCTCAGAACAAGGGAAGAAACTTCTGCACACCATGCCCAGCAACCCCAGACCTGCCAGAATGTACGGCCTGCCAAAGACTCACAAGCCTGGTATCCCACTGAGGCCCATATCCTCGGGAATAGGCAGTGCTCCCCACCAGCTCTCAGGAATTCTCGCCAAACACCTCTCTAAACTCTTGGGCACTATCAGTCCAGCACATCTCAAACACTCGGGTGATCTTCTCATTCGCATTCGCAACATCAACATCAGGAACAAGAAACTTTCCAGCCTTGACGTGACTTCCCTATTCACCAAAGTACCTACTACACAAGCCATCGATCTCTTGCGCAGGAAAATTGACGATTCACTTGATCTTCCCATTCCAGCCAGCGATTTCATCGACCTTGTTGAACTATGTGTTGGCTTTACGTGTTTCTCTTTCGAAAATCACCTCTTTCACCAGACTTTTGGACTACCCATGGGTTCGCCACTCAGTGCAGTCCTGGCGAACCTATACATGGAACATCTAGAAGCCGAACGTTTCTCCACCATTATTCCTTCGTCCGTCACCTGGCTCCGTTATGTTGACGACATTCTCCTCATAACTCCTAAACGCTTCAACGTTCAAGCTCTCCAAGACAAGCTCAACCAGGTCGAGCCTTCAATCCAGTTCACACTTGAAGAAGAAGTCGACAACACTCTTCCTTTCCTTGATGTCCTGCTCTGCAAAGCTGACCACGAGCTTCGTTTTAAAGTCTATCGAAAACCCACCAACCAAACGTGGTGTAATTATAGGCTTCTTCCTGCGTGCACTCAGAATCTGCAGCAACGAGTTCCTTGAGGAAGAATGCACTATAATTGAACAAATATTTTCTAAACTCCACTATCCTCGTCACTTCATCAGAGACTGCAGACGGCGAGCATTAAACATCTTCAACACACCCAGAGAAGACACTGCCGAGAAGAGATACATAGTCCTTCCCACCAACTCCATTGCCAAACATGTTTCCAACATCTTTGCCAAAACATCATTCCAAGTATCCACCTCCACAACCACGACCATCAAGGACATCACCAGTAGTAGGCAGGACAAGCCTCCATCCTCTGCAGGGGTATACATAATCCCTTGTAATGACTGCAGCAAGTTATACGTGGGCGAAACATCAAGGGACCTCCAAACACGTATTTCAGAACACCAATACGCAAGCAGGTCTGACGACACAAGGAATGCCTGCGTACAACACCGTAATTCACACAACCACTTGATAAACTACAGAAACTCAAGACTTATCGCCACAGAAGACAACACTCAATACCGAAGAATCCTGGAATCATCACTTATTTCTATATCCGACAACTTCAACCAGAATAGTGGCTTCTATAACATAGCTGAACCACTTGCCAAGAAACTTCTTCATCGCTATCCCACATAAGAACACTGTAGAAGTTCTGCTCACAAACTTATCCAATCTCCTTTCCAAGCTACCCAAGTTTTTAGACTCTATAACCCCACTCGATACATCATCAGATGCAGCATTCTTCACCTGACCTCAGCCGGACTATAAATACTCGCGTTCCTTCCACCCCAGGTAGTTCTGTTTGTGACTTGAAAAAGCCCACTGTGTGGGCGAAACGTAGTCAATAAAGGATCACATTATACTGCATTTGTGTTTATATTGCCATCCAACGAAGGAACTGACAGTTTCTACAGTTTCTCTACTCTTAATCTTGAGTTATTAGCCTCTGCCCCCAAGCGTTACTTTGATGAAATACCCATGTGTTGTAAATGTATATTATTCATCAACTTGTGGGTATATTGTGGCATCCATAATTCCACCAATATTTTGCTACTTTCTTTTCTCGTCCTTGTTTTCATGAAAGATGCTGCGAATTTTCTTCTTCTCTCAGTCGCCATGTCTCTTTCGTAGCCTCCTGGTCGTAAATTTGTTCCAATGATAAATAACAAAAAGGCACAATACCGTGACTGGAACGATACACAAATAACCCGCACATAAAAGACAGAAGCTTACGACGACGTTTCGGTCCGACTTGGACCATTGACAAAGTCACACTTGTCAATGGTCCAAGTCGGACCAAAACGTCGTCGTAAGCTTCTGTCTTTTATGTGCTGGTTATTTGTGTATTGTTCCAATGATATCTCTGTATCTGCCCGAAATACTCTGCGTAACCAAGGAGCTTTCTATTAAGTGGGTAAATCTTTTACCTGTTCTTATAACCATTGTATGCTATGCTTTCTGGAAATATTTTATTGTTAGTTTTAAATTAGTACTTAGAATCTACTAAGAACGTCTTTGTAGGACACAGGCTAACTCGCCGCTGACACAGATCAACTCACTGCTCATACTGATCAACTCACCGCTGACACAGATCAACTCACTGCTGATACTGATCAACTCACCGCTGACATAGATCAACTCACTGCTGATACTGATCAACTCACTGCTGACACAGATCAACTCACTGCTGATATTGATCAACTCACCGCCGACACAGATCAGCTCACTGCTGATACTGATCAACTCACCGCTGACACAGATCAACTCACCACTGACACTGATCAACTCACCACTGACACTGATCAACTCACCACTGACACTGATCAACTCACCGCTGACACTGATCAACTCACCGCTGACACTGATCAACTCACCGCTGACACAGATCAACTCACCGCTGACACTGATCAACTCACCGCTGACACAGATCAAGTCATACTGATCAACTCACCGCTGATCAACTCACCGCTGACACTGATCAACTCACCACTGACACTGATCAAACTCACCGCTGACACTGATCAACTCACCGCTGACACAGATCAAGTCACCGCTGACACTGATCAAACTCACTGCTGACACTGA